>NW_027104544.1:8019-9156 GCF_902728285.1 Clytia hemisphaerica
AAAGAATGATGAGGAAAAAGGCAGGAGCTCGATAACGTTGAACTACAATCATCGACCTAGTCGCCGTGGAACATCAAGCAAAATTGATGATATAGAAAAGGAAGCTTCTCCTATTAACTGGAACAATTGTTGAATATGCATCCGCTTTCGGTCTCATTCACGTGAAGCATAGCAAATCAAAGCGAATAGATCATATCAAACAGCTATCTCTTATTTATGGAAAGGAATATTCGCACACTGTCATCAATGACGATGCTGCCAAAGGTGATCTCATCGAAAGAAAGCCTCCACTTGATTACATCGATGGAAATCAAAGGTTACGATGATCTTTTTTTTTCAAAGAAGTCCAACATTTTTTGAAAAGTAAGAAAAAATGTAGAGACAAAGAAACATTTGAACACTTCGATACCAGTTGATATTTCAAAAGTCTTATTTTATTAGGATAGCTACTATCTTCAATTTTGTTTATCAAAACTTTTAAAAAGATAGTTGGGCAAATTTTCTAGAGATTTCTAGCCTCTTATTCCTGAGACGATATATAGAAGCTAAAACCATGATCTCTATAATCTTTCTAAGATGCTTTTCTCGACATTTTAGGACTAGTGGCAACTTTGCGTTATCTTTAGTTATAGGAATGCATATTTATCATGAAAACCTTTATGAAAACTTTTTAACTTCTTGTATCATATTTCAAAACCGAAAAGTATTTTCTATTAGAACAGAAAGCTATTTATAAGAAAACAGAAAGCTATTTATAAGAAAACGGAAAGCACATCTATCTAAATAATTTATTACGACGGGCGGGCGTCCGAAAAGAAACCGAAATTAACCCGAAAATCTATACTATGCGTGTTGCATTTTTCAAATCTTCCACTTTTTTGCAACTTTTCGAACGATTCGAACGTTCTACGGACAAACTCACTAAGATGAATTTACATTTACGAATTTGTATTTTAACATGGTAAGTGCAACCAACTATAAGAAATCGGGAAATAGGCGGGAAAGTCATTAATCGGCAAATCGGGTTTCCCCCCGACAACAAGAAAGAAAACAAAACATTTTTGTCAACAAAACCAAAAAAACCTGAAAACTTTAAATTATCAACAACATTAAAAGTACTGCTGTTTTTTACTCTTC
>NW_027104545.1:0-119776 GCF_902728285.1 Clytia hemisphaerica
TTTTATTCACCAGAAAACAACTCCTGCTGTCATTCACCGAAGACCAACTCCTGCTGTACATCACCAGAAACCAACTCCTGTTGTACATTCACCAGAACCACAACTCCACCATCGCATTCACCCACAACCAACTCCCCCTTCACCAGAATCCTGCTGCACATTCACCATCACATTTCCCAATCGCCAACTCCTAATGCAGACCTCCAAACATCAATCTTTGATTCACTCACCAGACCATCATTCCA
Organism: Clytia hemisphaerica; assembly: GCF_902728285.1. Classification (NCBI taxonomy): domain Eukaryota; kingdom Metazoa; phylum Cnidaria; class Hydrozoa; order Leptothecata; family Clytiidae; genus Clytia; species Clytia hemisphaerica. The sequence goes on from NW_027104545.1 coordinate 246, forward strand.
CCATTTCATTCACCCAAAAACCACGTTTACCATCACATTCCTGCACATTCACCAGATCCTCAACCCTATAAATTCGCCTAAATCTCAATTCCTCTGCACATTCACCAGATCTGCCAGGTCCTGCTGCAGAACCTCAAGAGCCTCCTCTGTTCAAAACCACCAGAATCGAGAAATCATTTGGATGACTTAGGGCCACGTTTTCAACGGTTACCACTCGTTACCTTGTTACCACATCGTTACCACTCGTACCACGTTACCACTCGTACATCGTTTCGTTACCACTCGTTACCACTCGTTACCTCTTTTAGTAACAACGCAAAAATGGCCGAAAAAATTGCTATTTTGGCAGATCTGGAGCAAAATTCAAGATGGCGTATCTTTTTGTGGCAACAACAAATTTTTTTGAAACTTTCAGCAAGGCTTCCTTAGTAGGTTTAGTTTATAGCCTCAAAAAATCTCAGTGGTTTTTTGAAGTCTCTTAAAGATATGATCGATTGAAAATTTGCTTAACTTCGTTGTTTTTTCCCTCTTAAAATGCTAAATCACATCAGGCCCACTTAAGGGCTCTAAAGGTTAATTTTTGTCAAAATATTGGTTGATCTTCTCTAGCCAACTAATCATTGGCATTAAGGGAACAACTGTAAAAGATTTCAGGTCATTTCCATCAACAGATGACATTTTATGACTGTTTCTTTATTTTTAAAGTACAGAATATGTAAATAAATATGAGACTGATATCTGGCCTTTCCTACCATTCCAGGGCCTATATTTTCAGGAAAAGCCTCAATCTTTCACAGTTTGGTGAATATTACTCTTAAATATAAGCAGGTTACTTCAACTAAATGGGTTTAACAGTACTTAATTCCTATTCAAAAACTTTTTAGAATCATTCAGAAATCCTACTTTGACAATAATTTGCGCTTTACCGCAAAAGTCCAAGTGTCGTGATTAACTTTTAGACTGTCCAATATCTCTATATTTGTGTACACTAACAGCGGTTGGTTCGAAACGCAGGAGACAGGACGCAGGAGACAGGACACAGGACACAGGACGCAGGACACAGGACGCAGGTCATACAAACTACAGACCGGAAAATTGTAACATACACTCGTAACATATAATGTATAAAATGTTTCTAAAAACATTATACGCAATGGAAAATTATATATTATACAAAATACGGGGTTGGTGTAATTTAAGATGCACGATCTAACGATTTACGATGCACGATTCGCGATCCGTGCATAAAATATGTTAATTCATGCGTAATCATGCTAATCATGATAAAATATTTAGGCAATGTACAAACTTTCATTCGCTGAAACTCAATTATTTTTAAAAACATCATTTATGTAAGATTATACAAATTATTCTCTTTTCAATTTAAATTCAGTTATAGATCAAAAGAAAGTGAAGGCCACGTGCATTCACCTTCTGTACTCTCTCTTTTTCATAGCTTGAATCATGCTTGAATCAATATAGGGGAATTGTTTACCGAAAGAAAATTCTTTCTCATAATAGAGCACCCGTTTTTTTGCTTCGTACATTATGGTCCGCAAAACACATTGTTAGCCAATATATTCTTTTATTTGCTTTAAGAAAGAAATTCCTATATTCGATTATGATTGTTAAAACTGAGGAGAGCAAAAATATTTCTTGTGCATTGTTTACTTTCACTCTCTGTCTATTGTAAGATGTTCACAAGGTAGCTTCCATTATCAACATTATTATGCAAGTTAGTTTTTTTCATAATTTTACGGTCGTAATTATTCGTAGTTCCATTGCTTGCTTATTTCTTTTTTGTTGCATAAATTTACCGTGGTAAACAAAAGCGGGAAAAGATTATGCCATCGTTTTAGAATTATGTTATATAATTTAAGTTTTATGATAATTATTCGGAATAATCAGCATTCTTTATGCATGGATCGTGCATCGTGAATCGTAAATCGTTAGATCGTGCATCTTAAATTACACCAACCCCAAAATACGCTATTTAAAAGATTTTTAAATGACAAGCCATCAGTCCTAAATATTGACAAAATGACATTTAAATTATGTAAATGATGACGCTAGCACAAAATACAAGGTGTGTACATCAGTTTACAACAAAATGTTTTTTCATGCTCAATAGGATGCTGATGGTGCAAGTAGATATAGATTTATATATTTTGAAAACATTAAATGCTCCAAGAGAGCTGTTTTAGAGATATGAAAATAGTGACGTCATTTTCATCAAAAATACGAGAAATATTGATATATTAATAAAATACAAACCTTTGACGCTATTTTAGTCAATTTTTGTTATCATACCTAAGGTGATGCAGGAGATATAATGAGATATGATATAGCGATTGTGAAATAGCTATTTTCCTGTTGGGGCTGTTTAAAGATGAGATAAATATTTTTAACACATGTATTTTGTGTATAACATATATGTCACATGTCAATGACATTGAAAAGATAACTGCTACTATACATGCGTGATTTATGTGTAATATATAATACAAGTATTACAGGTCCGTGTTATACACGGCACAGAATGCAAAAGCACGTGGCAAGCATGTGGATAGATTTTGACCTTTAAAAAGGTTCTAGACCAATAAAATACCTTCAGAATGATATTTCTAACAATTACAAGTGTTTTTCAAACATTTTCTTTGTCTTTTACAGCAATTAAAGCTGACCTGTCAGCACTGTCCTGTGTCCTGTGTCCTGCCTCCTGGGTCCTGTGTCCTGCGTTTCGAACCAACCGCACTAACAGCCTTACTTGTTGATTCTTAAATAACTAAGCAACATTACTAGGGTGATATTTTATGAGATACTGCAAACAATGATGTTTAAATCTTCTGGACAAGAAATATTGGACAGTCTAAAGCTAATAACGACACTTGGACTTTTTGAGGAGTCACCAGAGTTCATGAAATTTAGGGGTCAATTTTTGCTTAGTAGCCTATCTTTGAGACACTGTATCTTCAAAACTACATGAGATATCAAGGTGAAATTTTCAGGGTCTTATTTTCTTGTGTGATAGATCATTTGGTCAAAATTTCATCAAAATCCAAGAGGATGAGGTATCACACCCTTAAGACTCTTAAAAAAATGGCTCTTAATATCATCGCAGGCAGTGAAAATTATGAATAATCTTTTGCATATAGAGGAATATCCTCTAATGATTTGATCAGTCTACGATCACAAATGTCCAGAATGGACTGTCAATCATTAAAACCAATTTTTGAGCCTTCTGGTACATGGTGCAGCCTGTTAAAGCCTTGTTGCTAGGGCGTTGCTAGGGAATTTTTGGAAAATATAGGTCATCTTTAAAATTGATTTATTGAGCCAAAAATGAATTCTCCACGACAGATTTTTGATATTTGGTAGTTAAAGGATTGATCTTTCAGGATCTGAAAAAAAAATTTAATTTGGAATCTCGGGCTGGGAATAACTGAGAATCAAATCCAACCGGTATCTTCAAGCAGTTCAAAACTTTGGCTTCAAATATCCGCCATTTTGAAATAAAATTTTAATTTTTGTTTTTGTTTTTAGAAAAAAGTTTATGGTCTTGTGTATCTGTGCAAAATTTCATGTCATTTGGACTTACCAATATGGAGTTATAGCAATTTGGAATTCTGGTCTGTAAATTACTGGTCTGTATTTTAGACAAAATTTTTGAAGCTTCAAAATGTGATATCTCGGGAACGGCTTGAGTTCTGAGGCTCAAATTTTGGAATTTTGTTCCACCCATGAACTCCCACAACATATCTAAAAAAGAAAAAAATCCAAGACATCAATGATCCCACTTACAGATTTTCTTAGGTGCAATTGCTCTTAAGAGCTTCGAAATCTTTCTGAGAAGAAGATACGAACGAACTGAAATACTTATAATCATATCATCAACCTGTTTTAAAGAAAAGTAAGTTATTTAAAGTTCGAATGCTTTGATTTTCCTAGGCAGAAAATATTTTGCTCACACTTTCCGTTTTTAATTCATTAAGATGAAGACCTACACAATTTGAAGCCTGTTCAAGGGCTCAGAGTAATTCTTGCGCACCTTGGATGGATTGGCTGAACAACCCTTACCAAAATATTGACTAGAAAAGTATACTTTCAGTATATAGAAAGTATACTGCATTCATACTTTTGCTCAAATTTAAAGATTAAAGTATACTCTAAGTATACTTACCAAAATCAAAGCATCACTCAAATTAACAAAATGTGTACTGCATTTATACTGCAATCAGAAAGTATAAGAAAAGTATACTGTTTTTATACTTTGCTATACTTGTTTTTCAAAAAAAGATAAAAAAGAAAAATAATTAGGGTGCATTAAATCAAAAAGTATACTTTAAGTATACTGCCCTTGGAGAGGGAAAGTTCTTATTTGTTTTGAAATCATTTTTCCTTTGTTAATTTTCATGCATGAAAGATTTTTTTAAAAAGAAGTGAATCTCATAAAAACTTTGAAACACATGAAAAAATTCTCTCATAACATCAGAACATTAAATGAGTGTGGTGTTGTGAGAGAAGTTTGTTTTTGACCATTTTTTGAACGTTTGAAAGTTTTTAAATATTTATAAATTTGAAGATGAAGGGTTTGCTATAACGATAAGTAAAGTTCAATGGATGGTGTGCAGCGACCTTGCTTATGTAAGTATAAAGATTATCTGTATATTATTCAAAACTAATGGTGCACTATATACCCAGTCTGTGACAGCATGACATGATGAGTTAGGTAGTTTAAGTTAAACCGGGTGTGAGTGGTTACAGATTTTCTTTATCTGCTAAAGAGCTTTTAAGAATATTTACTTTTTAATGTTACTTACAGTTACTTTACTGTTACTTTCAATGTATCAGATTAATGGAGTTTGGTTTTGAAATTTCTTGAAATTCATAAGCCATATATAGGCATGAACTTTTCAAATTTCATTGAAAATGTGTTTTGAATGGCCATGTGGTTAATACTAGCAATTTCGATGAAAGTATACTTTATTTATACTTTTTTGCAGTATGAAGTATATTTCCATGCAGTATACTTAAAGTATATGGAATATTGTTCCAAAAATTTAGTACTTAAAGTATACTTCCTAAAACATCAAAATATATACTGAAAGTATACTTTTAATACTTCTGAAAGTATACTTGCAGTACAAAATAACATATACTTAAAGTATACTGAGTTTTGATAAGGGAAGGCAATCTCATCGGCAAAGTCAGTATGTGTGAGAAATGTAGGAGGATTGTGTGCGCCGTGCGTACTCTTGTCTGTTAAAGGATCAACTGAAACACGAAAAATATAATCGACCACAATGATAAACAAAAATGGGGCAAGAGTATCACTTTGAAGTATTCTTGCCAGAATTTCGAATGGGAGGTCTCACTATCGGTAGTAAGTATTTTCGAATATGAGTTGGTGTAAAAAACTTTGATGGTGGATAGTATTTTGGGGAAATATATACCACAGAGTCCCAGAATTTCAAACATTTAATTTCTTTCGAAGAAGTTAAAGGTCTTGGAAAACTCTACAAAAACAAGGGAGACGTCTCAGTTAAGGAGCTCTGACTCTTCGATAAGGCAAAGAAGGCAAAGAAATTTAACAATAATGGTAGAAAGACCTTTTCTGAAGCCATTCAGGTTATTTCTCAGAAGCAAGAGGGCCAGAAATTTGAACACGTTGGAGAGTGAAATTACCAGGAAGTTTTTATGTTTCTTACTATGGCCATTTTGGAAATGGGTTTTCCAAATTTATTTTTTGCGCCCGTCAAGGGCGCCTTAATGAGGAGTACCTAGGGAAAATCTCACGATTCAGTTTTCCGGCTCGATTATTCATGTTTGTTCTCGATTATTCATTTTTTATTTTGTGTTTTTTTTACGCATGTTAATGTTAACAAAGACAAGAGCCTTGCTCGATTAAACTACTTTTCATAGTATTTCCCCGATTTCCTATCTTTCTTCCGATCGGATTCATTAAAAGGTTATTCAAGATGGCTACCGAAGCGATAGTGTTTTTGATCATTTGCATGCTGGCATTGCAAGTTTCATCTTTTTGAATTAGCTCTAACTTGGCAAATTAATTCTTGCATCAGGGACATGCCTTTTTGCATCGTGTAAAGACTTTATTTGCTCTAGTTTTCGTTGATTTTTATGAACTTTTTACCAAAAGTGAGACTTATTTTTTGCTTTGTTTTGGTTTGTTGTTATGATTTCATGACATTCCATGATGATGCGATGGTTGATTGCAATAAAAAACATATTTTCCTGTTGGGCTTGGAGAAAGTTATGGATGGATCATTGGATGAAGTATCCTAACGTATACATTTCCTATGTAAATGTAATGAAGAAGAAGAGAGAAGTAATTTTCACCAAATTATGGCGGCTTTCACTGCAATTCGATTGAAGACGATAATGTGATGAACAATATTCGATGAACTTTTAGATCGTATACTGGAATTTCATTAAGTAAGATGAAAGTATCTTTCAACAAATTATGGACAAAAATCCAGACGGTGCGATTATCGATCTGCAATTGATGCATTGGAGTTTTTTCACCACTGCTGCGATTTGATATTTAAGACGATGATGCGATAGATGATTTGATGAACTTTTAGATCATTTATTATCATAAAGTGTTACTGGGATTTGATTAAGTAAGACCAAAGTATTTTTCAACAAATTATGGACAAAAATCCAGACGTTGCGATTATTAATTATTGTGATTGCGATTGATTGATGCATGAGTTGGGCGGCAATCGAAAATATGTTCCGTTCGCGTCAAAAATCTTCTTAAAATTGAGTCGGTCGGTCGGAAGTACTGTAAATTTAGTCGGATTTTTTGGAAAATGGTTTCAAAGTATATATAGTTTTTAATATTATTTATTCGTTCGCTTGATGAAAAATTCTGACAATTTTCTGACTCGTCTGACTAGGAATTTTTGTCTGCCAAGTTGGTCAGTCGGCTGACGCGAACCGAACATATTTTTTATTGTCGCCTTGGAGTTTTTCACCAAACTGCGATTTGATATTGAAGACGATGGATGATTTGATGAACTTTTGGATCATTTGTTATTATGATAAAGTGTTACTGGAATTTGATTAAGTAAGACCAAAGTATTTTTCAACAAATTATGGACAAAATCCAGTTCTTGTGGTTATTAATTGCGATTGCAATTGATGCATGGGTTTGAGTTTTTCAGCACTACGATTTGCTATTGAAGACAATAGGTGGTTATTACTCATTGATTGCAATCGATAATCGATTTTATCTCTTTTTTTATTTTATTTATGTTTTACTGAACTAAATTTCTTCTAGATGACTTTGAGTGAATTATGTTTAAAAAAAAATATTGATTTTTTTTCTTCTCTCTTGGAAGCTGCTAAATTTATTTTTTCCTGTACAAGGACCATAAAGGAGTGGCAAAAAAACTTCTTGTGTGATTTTTTAAGAAAACTATATATTGTTTTGTTTTTACACATTTTCCTTGCAGTTCTTATAAATAAAACTTAAAAAAGCAAATTTTATTGCAACTTTCTGACTCATTTAACATGTCATTGAAATGGTTTACAGAAACTGTAATTATTTGGGCCTCCTGCTTTTTGTTTCCTTGGTTATCACTAACCGACGTCAGTTTCCCAGAAAAACATTGCAACGGGCGCATCATAGCCTTGGCTATTAGCTAGTTTATTTTATAGCAATATATTTCGCAGGTCTATTGACCCCTGAAACATTATTATAGAGAATTACAGTTCAGGCACAAAACCCTCTAAAATGTTCTTGTACAAAAAAATTTTTTAAATATAATTTTTCATGAGGGTTTCCTCGTGCCCTCCATTTAAAACCGTCATTCGATCTGGCTTTATTCATCTCGGTGCTCTCTTTTTCCACTCTTTGACTTGTTCCCTCTCCATTTTTTGTCTCACCGGGTGACCCAAAAAAAGTATAAGTGTTTGAAGGCTAACTGTGTCCGAAATAAGGTGCATTTTTAATAAATTCTTTTTTTATCGTAAAGAAAGGTAAACTTTAAATTTATTATAAAATTTCTTTCAATTTGGTTCAGTGGTCTCAAGTCATACCCCTTTTGACTTTAAAAAAGATGAATTTTGACTTCCAAAGCCTAACTTGAGAACTACTGAACCAAAGTTAAAGATCATCATGTCTAGTTTGAGAATATACTTAGTACTGGTAAAAAGCTCCAATGTGTGACAATTTAGTCAATGAAGCAGTGTACTGTGTTCTTGAACTATTAGTTAAAATTAAATTGAAAATATCTTGGTACTGTAAGATTAAAATGTTCGAAATAATTAGAAACGCTTGCAAAAAAACAAAAAAAATACCTCTGACACACCCTTTCTCCGTTATCAGAAATAAAATCAAAAGATTTTGTGTCAATAAGAATTTTTTCAAATTTTATCATCAGGACCTTTTTAATAGAAAAAAATATTTTCAGTGGCCACAAACTTCGTTACGACCTCTTTCTTTAGAGATATTCTTATTTCAAAACAATTAATTCTTTACTGCTTGCCCGACTCGAGCTGCTCTACATATCGAAAAAATTCACTCCTGTAAATTAAGTTGTATGGTGACCCTGTCACTAGACTGGAGTCGTTTATAATGCGTGTAATACTAATAATACCAATACTAATAACTAGCCATAACTTTCATTAAGGTGCCACCGCAGCAAAACGAACACATATTGAATTTGCGTTCAAAAGGAATGATCTTAGCCAGTAATTTTTGTTAAGAGTGACCTCTCATCTGAGACAAAATTCTTTCAAATGCTAAAAAATGTGTCAAGGGAGTGATTTACAATCTACTTAGAGTGACATCCGTACCTTGTCTTACACGTTTTTTATAAGAACAATTTCATAAGAATACGAGGCTGAAATTTGGCCAAAACCTAAGAACAAATTTAGAAGAATCTGAGCCTCAGATTTCAGAAACTACTGAGAAGTACATGTTTCCATTTTCATTAATATTGACATTTAAGCCTGAAATACTCAAATAAAATCAAGGGCCACCCTCCCAAAATCATATGACTTACTGGTTTTTCCTATAAAAAGCGTATATCTGAAGATGCTGCTCTTCATATGTCATTTTACTAATGTACACGTTTAGCAACATAACTGTTCGAATACTTTCAGTAGAGTAATATTTTTAACCTATGAAGAGAGCATAATAACTACTTGTGGTATAAAAAGGGAATTTCCCAGAAAAGGGAATTTCCTTAGATTTATTAACTCTCCAGGGATAAGAAAAAGACAAACTGAGATTTCAAAATGAGTAATCAGATTAAAATAACTCCAGAAAAGTGTTTTTGATGCTGATAAAACAATAGGGAGACCGTAAGATAAGAATGTTACCGTTAAGCGGAACTAAAATACTGAAAAACGCGCGCAAAATTATGAGATGTTTGCCCAACTTCCTTATGCGTGAAGCTATGAATGCCATCCTCGGGAGCTTTAAGCTCCCTGCGGTGGCAATTACAAACTGACTTTAACGTGCTTTTGATAGGCCAAGTTTCAAAACATGTTTGACATTGAACCATAATAAACTTCATTGACTGCTGAAATTTTTTCATATTTTCACTACATATATTGTAGTTGACTTTCTTTTCTTCAGACTGTGAATTTAATTTTTGCTTGTTTAAATTGTACATTTCTTTTCGTTGTTTTGGATTGTATCTTTCTTTTCGCTCTTTTGGATTGTATCGTTCTTTTCGCTTATTAGAATCATACACTAGCTTTCGCTTTTCAGGGTTGTAATGAGCTATTCGCTTTTCATGGTCATAATTTGCTTTTATTTTCACAGAATGCGAGTCGTAAAATTTTTTATTTTCTTCCTTTCGTTTCAAAATTTTAACCTTTTGGTTGATTTTCTCAAATAAATCATCAAATTTACTTTTTTTGTTGCTTGTACTGCAAAGACCTTCATAGTTTATTGGATTTCTCTTTCGATTAGGATATGTTTTTTTGATCTCATTTTCTTCATTATTGATAGACAATTCTGTGTTAAGAGGGTTAGTAGTATCTATAACAAAGTCAATTTTTTCAGAATCAGATTTTCTATAAAAGGCAAAAAACCAACCTCCTTTGTTTTCAGAAAACATTTCATTAATGTTTTGAAAACAAATTTTTTCAGGATTTAAATCATCAATGTAAATCCATTTATTCTCAATAAATATACCACATGCAAAATGGGCACCACAATTCCTTACAATGGCATGTAATGTGTAGCTATTTTCTTTTACTATAATCTCCTCAAAAAATCTACAATTGTTTATACATACTGTTGTACAGAGTTCTATAAGAAGAAAAATAGGCAAATTGACAACTTGAATCTGTGCTGGTATGTTGACAGAGCAAGAATCACAATTAATTTCTGAGCTTGGATTAAGAGAATTTGATACACAGTTTGGCCACAAACTTGCATCAACTAAAATCTCTGGATATAAAAAATGCGAAAGAAGACTGACAATGCTACCCGTTTTCTCTTTGTTCCTTCTCACTACCACAACTATTACAAGTACCCTGAATTACAAAAACTTGTTTCAAAAACATGTCTCTCTTCTTCTGATAATTCTTTGAAAAATATTACTTCCAAAAATCTCTTGAAACTCTGCGTCGCTATTTCTTCTCACAAAGGTACCACAATTTTCAATAATCTTAGACCATACCGGTTCCCTAATTTCATCCAGCAGTCGAAAAGCATTACTTTTCATATCGTAATCTTCAAGTGAAAAATTTCCATTGATCCACTTAATTGAAGCAGCTTAAAAAAATCACTTGATTTTTCATATGATACTTTAGCTTTCATTTCTGGAAGAAGCAAGCGGTAACATATTTCAAGAAAGCAATCAACAGCGCAAGAATAGGTACGACTGCCAGTTGTCCTGCTTGAATTTCGGAAATGTGCAACATTCAATGCAGTGTCTAGATTAATCGCAAAGTCTTCCTCTGCCATACTGTGAAAAATCTTCAAATTATTTTAGGAGCAAAAAGCAAAAAATGTAATTACAGTTGACACTGTCTAATTTGACGTTCTACTATTTGATAAGCCCGTTTTGGATAAAAATTTGAAGTCACTTTAAAGGTTTTGAAAAACCCACTCTCTTATTTGATTTCTAGTAACAAAAAAAATGCCAGATATTTTGAAATTCAAATGTTCGATTTTGTTGCGTTCAAATTAGAAACTCAAAATTTGACTCCTCAAATATTGCAAATATCAAAGATTTCTTCCAAAAAAACTTATATAAATTTTCAGCAAGATCTTCGGTTATTGTACTGATTCGACGTTCAAAAACCAATCGCAATAATCAACCTTCGCTTCGCCTTCTTCTTCCCGTGTTACTCTATAATTCAATATTTACTTTAGGGATTTGGGAGACTTTCTCAATATTCAATATGCTGTGGTATTCGATGAGAATCCCTTGAAATTTGAATTAGAGAGTGTCAACTACTGTATATATAGATTTTTGCAAAATGCAAACTTTCCTTTATGGAATTTCCCTTTTATAGGGCGCCTTGTTTTATACTTTAGTTCAGTTTCAAAAATTCTTTTAATTGTCAGCTGTGTGCTGTTCTGTATCAATAGTGTTAGAACGATGATGGAAAAAACTATATAAATAACTGTCAGACTGTTGTTCTGTCAGTCTGTGTTCTGTTTCGCTGGAAAATATAAATCAATCTCAATGTCTAAAAAGGATTCAAATTGTTTAGTTTTCCTTTCAGCAAACTCACACTGGATTGTTGGGTTTATAGAAAAGTAGTGCGATTGGACTACTGGACTGTGCTAATAACTGGAATAAAACAGATTTAAAGAAACAGGGAGAAATTCAAGATGTCTGCCACCATCACATCAGGTCCACCAACTTTCCTTTTTTATCGCTGACATTACCTTATACCTAAAGCCAGAGCCATCGGCTGATCGTTTGAAAACATAGTCAATAGAAGAAATACCAGATAATTCAATTGACATTGTTTGAAAGCTCCGACACGATAGGAAGAAACAAACGTCCGCCGCGCAAGCTAAAAAAGAGCTATCCTGTAAAACACGGCTTATCGCTCTTCATTCCGGGAAATCAAATAACCGTTAATTGATAATGTTCCGCTAAGCGGAACTAAAATACTGAAACGCGCGCGCAAAATTATGAGATGTTTTCCCAACTTTCCCTCACGAGTGAAGCTATGAATGCCATCCTCGGAAGCTTTAGGCTTCCTGCGGTGGCAATAATAATACGGGATTTAGTTTGTATAAACTAAAATTGTTCCATTCATTACTTTTTGCTTTATTTCTACTATGTATAAATTAGTCGTCTAGCTTGCTAGACTACCCTGTCACGGAAAATATGTTAACACTAGATTTGACTTGAGATTTATGATATAGAAAAGTGCTACCAAGGGGGTACTTTGGGTTCCATATCTACCGAAGGACTTTTCCGTTTGCCTTGAAATTCAACAACCTTCTTTACCTAAGGTTGAACTACCACTAGTTTAAAAATAAACGTTATAGCATATAAAAAGAAAAAAAGCTCTATTTTTGCAATCGCAAATTTAACCGCTAAAAATCACGAATTTTTTAACAAAAAATTCATTCAAATATAGCACTTTTGGTTTTCTAAAAGAATCAAAAAAAGAATTTCAAATTGTATCAGACTATCAAAAGTTACAGGCATTGTTGTTTCCACTGCCATTTATATCTGGATACACTTTAATTTACGAATTTTCATGATCTGATAGATATTAATACTTTAATTGAATTTTACTAGTAACCGATTGACAGCAACCGACCTATTTTTAGAGGATCTTGAGTGGAAAAACAACGAAGTGTTACAAAGTTTATTTCTTTGATTGAAAAAAATGAGCCTTTTTGTGTATTTCATTTTCACAACATGGATTCCATAAGAGAAGTGTAGATTCTAGTGGGATGCAATCATCGACAAAAGGTTTGTAGACTTCTGCAATATTTGCAAAATACTTCAATATCGGTAAAAAACAAGTTCCCAAGAGGTTGTGGGTGCTTTCCAAAGCTGTTCAAAGCTGTTCAAAGTCTCTCAAAGTCACCCACTGCAGTCTAACCACAAGGGCTTGATTAACTGGCTTACACCAGTATCAAAACGCTGATTTTTTGCTTGTGGTTCCCTCAAAAGCAATTCAAAAGCAATGCAACGACTTCAAAGGTGTTTTCCTTAACTTCCCTCCCCTTTCAGACACATTGAAGAGTCATTTTGCTCTATTTCTCATCATTTTGCTCTATTTCTCATCATTTTTCACTGAAATTTCATTTGTCTACAACCTTTTGTCCAGCATTGTGACCCTTTTGATGCGAAAATTCTACTGGGGTACATCAAAATCGGAACTTTTTGCATAGGTATGCGTGGTTTCTTCATTAATTTCCATGGGATCATTTTCAGCTACAAGATTTCAGTCGGGCGAGTGATTTAACTAGTGGGGTGAGAAAATGGGCTATTTTGGGAATAATTTTTCACTGGGGTGGTCAGTGGGGTGGATTCCACTGGGTCAAAGAGACGGGGGTGTATTGGAAATTGAACGGGAAGATGACACTTCAAAACCATCCCATAGAAGTTTACTCCCCATGGAGGGAAAAAGTTCCACCAATGCATTAATAAGGGGATTGCACTTTTACGGTGTGATGGGATTTCTACTTTTTTAGTACGGTATTACCATATGGGATTTGAAGAAAAAAGAGACAAGAAAACAGTTTTCTAAAATTGGACAGTGACGGTATTTAGTCTTATTTGTTGTCATTGTGCCGGTATTTTAACCTCTACAAACCGGTGTGACGGTGTTATTTTTTTTTCAATTTTCGGGATACTAGGATTCAGGAAAGGTTCTGATGGGCAAACGGTATTTCGAGAAGAAGGAATTTTCAGTGATTTCTGTTTTAGGAGTTATCATTTTCGCCCTGAGTTCTTTCATTTTGAAGAAAAAGATGGTTGCTACCTCCTCACATTTGATGAAGAAAACTTTGCAAGTTGAAGGAAATGTTGAAAAACGAGTTAGCAACATGGCTATGGAGTGAAATTNTTTCCTATAACAGCTTTCTGATAAATCATCTGTCAGAATGTTAATGTTCATTCCTCGCTTTTTTACAGGCAATGCTTTGAAGTACAAAGGGATCAGCCAGAAGGCGACACACTACCAACCAGACGAAACTATATACGAAAACACCCAGAATATCCTTCCGCCGCCGCCCTACACGCTCTACGCGCCCACACCTCAACATCAATACAGAAATGAGGTGGACGATGAAGATATTTACGATGCTCCAGAATCCACTGGCTCCTCCCATCCTTCACGTCCTCAATCGGTATGTCGTTTCGTTTTGACATTTGCAACATTTGAGAGACAGAAATGTCTTTATTTTTAATGAGCTTTATTTATAACGCTTAAAAAGAAACATAACCCAAAAATATCTCCTTGGATTTCTAATACAAACGTCAAGGGAATATGTTCAATGTTACTATTTTAACATTGAACATATTTCCTTTTTATTTCAATCTGAAATCCAAGGAGATGATTATTTTTGGGTAATGTTTCCTTTTGTACTGGTACTACTATTTAGCGTTATTGCGTTCTATTAATCCTGTTGAAAATGAGCTTCTGAAACAGAGGCCAATATTTATTTCATTTTCTCTCTTTAGGCCCACCAACAACACCCACAAATGAAACGTGAACCAAGTTTCTCAGGAAAACCGCCTCCACCACCCGTTCCAACGCCTCAACCTCGCCTAACACAGCCGATGGTTCCTCCTCAAACACGCCCTTCTCAACCAATGATGCCGCCACAAGCCAAGCAACCAAACAAACCACAAGTTACCAGTAGACCTACTAGTGCTGCATCCAGGCCAACAAAACCGATTGCGCCACCGCCTTCCGCCCCAACTGCAGCTCCGCGCCCAATGGGCCGCCCAAATACGGCACCTAAGCCTACTGAATCTTTCAATGAGGGACAGGATTCACCAAGTGTGAATGAACTTAGAAATAAATTTAATCAACAAAATGTTGCTAATAAACCTGCACCTGCAGTTAAAACGAAACCTATGATGCCTCCACCCGCTTACCGCCCTAGGTAGAAGTTAGAGGTTTAGAAATTTGATAGATTGTTGGGAGATTCGTGTCTTCGTATCAGGGTAAATTTGGTTGTTTATAATCTTTGGTGCTTCATGTCGCATCTTACTCGTCGAAACTGGAGTAGTTCGCATGAAGCGTTTTAAGTATTTATTTTTTCTAATAATTATATCATTTTAATTTGCTGTTAATATTAGTTTTATATTTTTTTGGAGTTTTAACTTGTTTTTGAGCTTTTATTAGCTTTCTGCCTGTTTTATTGTCAGATTTCTTTTCACTTTTTTCAATGAATCTTATGTTCGTTGAGAAAAACGAAAATTTTGTCACGTGCTTAATTTTAGCACTCTCAGGTGCCTAGTAAATGAGAGTTGAACTTGTGAAAACTCTAAAATGTAGTACATAAAAGGCCATTTAGATCACTATGGTGAATTATGTTTTGGCAGGCCTTATATATTAATAAATGGAAGGTTCGGGGTTGGGAAAGTATTGAGACTCTCTACGATATAGGCACCTAAGAGAACTTGTTGTTTGATTTTCTGCTTGTGTTTTTGTCAGTGATTTCATTGACATTATTTTTGTACAGACTTTTCATTCTTTCATTGCTTTTAGTAGCGTCAAACGAAATCTTTCCTTTCGATAATAATCAAGGATTTTGTTGGGTTTTTTTTTTCTAGAAACTTGTTGGTTTATATTCTGCATTTTTTTGTACATGCATACATCTTTTTTTGTTGCTTCTCAGATAATCCATGTATATTTATTTAGATAAAGATAAACAACATACTTGTAGATAAGGATTTATTAGAAAGATATATGATAATTATTTTCAAACTTGACTTTCGATACAATGTGTCCGAAAAAAGCGGTACAAAATTTTGTGCAAAGCAAAATTTCATAGTTTTTTTTCTAAAATGAAATTTTAGATACGAGATTTGGCATTTGACATTACTTTTCATGTGCTATCCCAGTCCCACCAGGTCCCACAGAAAATTTAGTCTTACCCATTCAAAAAGTACTACTTAAAATTTTTTCCTTCCAATTTTTTTCTCGAAAAGAATCGCAATACTGAAGAACACGAACGTTTTTTGATTTTCTTTTAATTCGTGAAAGCCTTTGATACCGTTCCACATCGTCGTCTGATGAAGAAGGTCAGAGCATATGGGATAAGCGGAAAATTATGGGAATGGATAAGAAGTTTCTTGAATCAACGTAATCAAACTGTTAACGTCAATGGTGTGAAATCGCAACCCTCAAATGTGTTAAGTGGTATCCCACTCGGCCCTTTACTGTTTGTTAAATATATCAACGACCTCCCAGAAACTGTTAAATCCAACGTGCTATTATTTGCTGATGACACTAAGATCTACAAGAGGATAAGAAGCACCTTTGACGCCGAGCTTCTTCTGGTCAAAAAGCTGGCTATTAACTTTTCATCCCGAAAAATGCCATGTATTAACACTCGTAAATTCTGCAACATCGTTCATGCACATCATAATGCACATCATGCATATAACCTAAATGGCAAAATACTTGAACGAGCCATCTTTCGAACCACACATCGCAACCAAGGTTAAGAAACTTTAGACCATACATAACACGAATCAAAAGGTTTCAACTGTACGCAGTGATTTGCATACGAAAGTTTCTCCAGCGCCTGAAGTAAAGGCAAATAGTATTGTTGGTTTGATTCGTTTGATTCAGAAGCTTATACCTAAATAAAGATATGTTCAAGACCCTATACACAACGCATGTTCGTCCTCACCTTGAATATGGCCAAGCAGTCTGAAAACCATATCACAGTCGTAGAAAATGTTCAAAGGAGAGCAAGTAAGTTCGATGGTTTCCGGAACTTACAACACCAAGAACGTTTGCGCGGACTCAAGTCAATCTTCCGACGCTTGCATATAGACGAGAGCGGAACGACATGATTGAAATATATAAACATTTCAATGTCTAGGATAGATCTTCACTACACAAAACCTTTCAGCACCAGACGCATGTCACAAAGAACCATGAACACGACCTTCAATTCGTTGAGCGAATCCCAAAAGATGGTGTGAGAGGTGCACAGTTCAATTCATTTTACTATCGAACAATCAATCCTTTGAATAATCTACCAGCCGACGTCGTCAAATCCAAAACCGTGTTCCAATTCAAGGTTAACCTGGACGAAGCATGGAAAGAAAGACCGCAAAGATTCCAGCAACCAAACGGGATAGAAGAGAACTTTGGAATTCCGGACTTAACATAACGAATTTTTTCTAAACAACTTTATTGTAGATCCTTTTGGAGAAGCAGAAATGCCTGCGAAGCGGAATTCCTTAAATAATAAATATAATCTATATTATAATACGCTTAAATCGGAACTCTCCCATTCTCGCATGAGGCTTTTTCGCTAGCGATTTTTAAATACACGGCAATTTTTTTCGCGCCTTTTTGATTGTATATTCAATTCTATTCGCCAAGTGCACTTCCATTCAAGAGAGCACATTTTTCCTTGATGGATAAACACAACTGACTGTGCAATAGCACTATCAGCATAATTTATAGTTTTTTTAAAAAAAGTTTATGTCGGTTATGAAATAATTTTGATTCACATGGGAATACGTCGAAGATAAAATTTGAGTTTTCAAAAAGACATCATATTTATGATTACCCTTGAGATTAATAAAGCTCCGATGACATTTCCCTTCTATTTGATACTCTGATAAAAACATTTCAATTTAATGGACTTGACAATATGAGAAAAGTTGATGACTTATTCCCAATTCAATTATGAAATTTTTTAATCAATGTTTGCTATTTTTTGTTCTATTGAGATAGCAAAATGAAAACGCTTTTACTTACGCATTGAGTTTAATCAACGGATTAGAATAGGTGGATTAACTTCTCTCGTTGCTCCCAAGAGAGATCCATTGTCTTCTCATTGTTACAAGAAAAATCTGTAAATGACTCTGCGCACTCCTCGTTTAGTTTTTTCATTGTTTTTATAAGAACAATTTTCCAATTTATACAGTTTCGAAAACGAATTTGTCCTATGATTCGATCAATTTTGATGATTTTGCAAATATTTTAAATCTGCACTTAAGTTTTAGCATCAACAAACGCTAGACCAGTTTTAATGTAAATTTTTAATCTTTTGTCAATGGCAATCTTCAGATAAGTGAAAATTAACGTATGGTCTATAACTAAGAAACTATCGATGGGTCACGAATGGGTTGCATACTGGTGAAAGAAGACTGTATTTAGAATTAGGAAAATAAATTTCAAATTATTTGGCTAATTTCTGCATTGGATAGAAAGGGCTAAAAAAGTGCATTTTCTTATTTAAAATGTACCACGTGATACGTAATGACCAATGAAAATGTTGAAAGTAATGATTTTTTACAACTTTTTTACAACTTATCAAGTTTTAATTGCTAGCAAACTCGTAAAAAAGTTTGATAACCTAACGAGGAGTGTTTTCTATGAGTTCTTAATCCACCTATTCTAATCCGTTGGTTTAATTGTTAAATAATTGTTGACTCTGTTAAGAGGTATTGAAAAAAGGCACTCTTTATATTCCACCGTAAAACACTGTGGTCTTTGGAGTGATCGGTGTTGCCAAGTACCTCTAATACTGAATTTGAATTTCTATTTGTTTTTTATCTTCATCCTTGCGTGAGGAAAATAATAGTCTTTCTCCCAAAAACCCAAAAAAAGCACGTTTAAAGTATGACCGATTTCTCGCGAGAAATTTTTAACTCAATTTTCACCAATATTTGCATGCGCATTATTTTTAGCGAGTCAAGAACATTATTGTTTGAAGGTTTTCAACAAAAGAAATTATGACAAATTTATACAATTTAATAAGGAGAAGAAAAATCAAAATTCAACTAAAAATACTTTCACCATATTTTTTAATGTGCATTAATTTTAGTGTCCCCTTAAAAATTTTAAACATCAATTTTTACGAAAAAGGCTTAAATTTAAGAACGTTTCTTCTTGCAAAATAAGTACATTTGTATACAAATCCCTACAAGTTTCTGAAAAATAGAAAAGAGCGAAGCGAGCGTATTAAAAGGAGTAAGAAGTCGTCTCGGACGACGCCGGGACGGCTAGTAATAAATAATACTTCATCGCAGAGGTCTCCATACGGGAATTTCTTTATCAAACAGACATTGCGCAGAGTAGTACACTCTGTGCAATGTCTGTTTGATAAAGAAGCGATAAGCGTGAGATTGCTAAAAATTGAAATTGAGGTTGCTTTTCTCATGATTGACTCGTTGAATTTTTCTGATTGATCACGTGTAATCATAAACTCCTCGAATGTGACGATGAGCGATTTCGAAGAAAAAGAAATTCGGTCACCAGTGTCCGGAAATGCCCCAGGAGCCTTACTTGGGGAAGGGGGGGGTAGTTGGCAAATTATAATTGAAAATGCTCTAAAAATGGCATTCTTAGCTTGAGAAGAAAAATTCCATGATGGTGATATTCTTAGCATATTCTTAATTTTCTGGCCATTTTCATCATAGACATTCTTATAAAGTGTATTCTTACAAAAAAAGCGTGCGTAGTCATCAATTTGATAACTGAATAAATTCCCCTGACAGTATTCATCAGTCCGTATAGTTTCAACTAGACAATAGTTTTTTAACAGGCACCTTATTTTCACTGCTTTTCATAGTCAAATGAAAAGTTTGCAGTAAAAAGTTGCTAACGATTATCCAAATGATAGAAGGACTGTAAAGTGTCTTGAGAAGCTTAGTAACCAGGTAAATATTCAATTGACATTGATTACGTCATTCTCCTCAGGAACTTTTTGAAGTCTTTGTGCATGTAGAGATAAACGAAAAAGTTCAAACAAGAGCTACTCATCGCTAAACATTTTAAGTAAGAGGACGTGGTAACAACAGGTCCAGAACGTTCGATAGAATGATCGCTTAAATGGGATACCAAGAAGGTAGCCATCAGAATATCATAAGGAGCCATCACCATGAAATATACAATGATCATTACATTTATCATTCGAACCAACTTCAAACTGTCTTGCTTACGTTTCTCCCATAACGTTCCCAACCGCCATGTCTCATAATGAGCAAACTTCCGCGAAACTATTCGAATGTTCGTAAAAGCAAAGATAAAGATAAGCATACAATCACGTAATATAAAACTCGCTATTCGCGGTATCCAGTATGTCTTCTCATCCATGGTCAGTTTATCTGCGCAACGGCCGTTCGAAACCTCGAAATCATGAAACAAATATGCGTTTATAGCGGTCGAGTAAACAACCACGAAAACGAGCGCACTTCTGATGGTGGACTTTGTAAAATGGCGAAGTGAAGCAAACGTTATCGTGCGCTCGCGATCGAATGCGATGACGATGAAAATGCCTCCTGAATTGGTTATCAAAATAATTCCAATGGGTTCGAATAATTTGCACAAGAATGTTCCGTAGTACCATTGACCACCCAAGATATCATGGGCGTGATAAATAGGATTGATGATGGAAGCGATGAAATCTACCATGGCAAGGTAGGAGAATAATCGCTCGGTGATAGCTGTTCCTTTACCTCGTCGACGACGCTTGAATCGGAAATAGTAGAAAATAAGAGCATTGCTGACCAGACCCATGATGAAAATGATGGCATATATTGTAACCAGGATGATTTCCGCTTTGCCACTCTCTTCCCTGGGACCGTGGACATGATGCGCATGATTGTCATCGGTGATTGGCTTTTGAGGGTCGCTGTGGTTGTTCATCTTTTGAAACCACCGAGTTCCAGTATCTCCTTTTTCTAACCAATATTACGATGCATTGAAAAATCTTCCTTATGAACTACAAGATATCACTCTCAATCATTTCTTTGTATAAAAGCGGAAAAGAATTTTCAAAAAAAAATTCAAACTTTGTCGTCAACGTGGATACGATACGCATTGAAGTCACTGAAAAATTTCACTCTATATAGTATGAATATTTTCAAAACGCAAGACGAAAGATTTTAATTGCGTTGACAGAAATATCCCACACAATGGTTGTGACTAAAGAAACTTTATAACAAATTGTCAAATGTGATTACAAGTACCTTGAGAAACAGTTGAATCACACTCCTGCAATGTTCATCAAAAGAAGGGAGGAACGTTCAGACACCATGATCGAGATTCGTAACATCCTCCACTGATCAAAGAAACACAAGAAACCATGGCAACTGTGTTATCTAACAGAGAAGGATGTCTACAAGTTGTGAGCACTCTGATTTCTCATTTGATCGATTTTCAAGAGACAAATTTATAAGTTGGTTGAAAAATCTCACCAGAAAAAAGCCATTGGAATCGTTCATTTATATAATATTCAAATATTTTTAAACGTTTTTGAGTGTATGATAAAGTGCAATTAAAAATAATTCAAATAATTTCAATATATACATAAAATACCATAAATAAACCAATATAAAAAGACAAGACGATATGCAGGACCATCTTTTAATCAATGATCAAATTTTATTGAATGAAATTTTTGTAATTTCAAAATGTAAAAAAAATTGTAAAAAGTCTCTATCGTTGCGTCGCTAACTTATTATTCAAAGATGTCTCGCTGTTTAGAGTTATTTTAGACAGGAGACTTATTTTTAATATTTCTCCAGCACCGAGAAGAGACGGATCCCCGTGAAAAAATATCACAAAATCCTAAAAAAAGCTATCACTGAAAATCATTTTCTCAGCGTTCATAAGCTTCGTTACATACACCGAAATAACCATCAGCTCCAGATGTCCGGTTAATAATTTCTTCCAACCTTTCATTTCGTTTTTTTCGGACGATCGATCGCACGTCCTTCTTTTTCTTCTTATTAAAAGAGTCCTCGATGACGTCCTTACGGTATCCCGCGCGTGCCAGAAGGCGTCCGTAGTTCTGACGTAAGACCTGTAGATCATTGAAATCGTTGAATTGTCTTTCGACCATCTTTTCAATTTTTTCTTCGTACTCTTGGTTGAATTTGTTGACAAACGTCTCCATCACATCGTAATATTTGCTGCTCGTGAATGGTTCTATAGTAAAACAATTTCATAATTTATTTCTTAATTGTATTGCTTTCATCTGAAAACTGATCGTGCGTTCTGAGAAAACTAAAAGTACTCTTTACTTCGACTTTCAATTGGTTCGTTCACATCTCTAGAGATGGCGTTGCATTGAAAACGGACAAATTGTCTTTGGGAAAAATCTTGGTAAAATAATTAAAGATGAAAATTACCTTCAGGTTTGACCATGCGCTCTCGCTTCTTTCTGATCAAAGACATGATAAAAGCAAAAAAGCAGATGACAGCGAAAGCAATCCCCATGTACGTCATCATGGCCACTACCTCTTCTTCTGATATCAAAGTGAACTCAGGATCAGCCAGTGTGGGCTGTAAAGAACAAAGTTTGTAAAATTTACCACATAAACTCGACACTGATTTGACAAATTAAGAAAGTTTATAGCAAGCAGCAGAAAGCCACCTTTCATGACGTAATTTCTATTTTCTTTAAAGATGATTAAAGTGCTTTAGCAATGGCATTTCTATTGAATCAATAAAGATTTTCATCTTTATTGCAATCAAGCAAGAAATAATGAGGACTTTTCTTTCTTCAGACAACACTGTAAATCAATGAAATAGCGTCCACTTACCACAAGTCTTGGTATATTTTTTCTCTGGTATTCCAAAATGACGGGTCTGTTTGCTGCTACATAACTCCGGATATCCGCTTCTAAAGGTTCCAATCCACCGGATAGTGTGATCCCGTAACCACTATTTGTATCGATAATCTTCATCGCTCGTAACTCTTTAGCTTTCAACACATCTTCGTAACCAGCAGCAACAGTTGCATCCAAGAGGGCGACCACCACTTCACCATTTGCCACCGCATCGAACAGATCTTCAACGGTTGTTCGGTTACGCTCATCCACAACAGCGTTCCGTAGAATGGCCAGCCGACGTTCGAACGAATCGGGAAGTGTAGCCGTCTGAAATGATAAAGTTATTAATTTTTATCGTCAACATGAAAAATATGAGCAATCTGTTTGGCTGAAAATGCGTACATAAATGCTGTATTTTATATTATTTGTACCGTACAAATACAAGACTGCGTTCAGCATAGGGGTCTGGGAAGCGAGAGATCATATTTTGTACACTTTTACGCTCAGAAATATTTTTTTTCATTCATAATACACAACAGGTTCTCAAAAGAGTTACAAAAATAACGTTTCAAGTTGACGAAAAACCAGTTATCACACTTTTACTCCTACAATGTGGGATATATTTTTCTCGTTCAGATTTTTCTACAATTTGACTACATATGACGAAAAACCTGAGCTCGAAAAATATATTCCATATTGTACTCGGTACCGTGTAATAACTATTACGCAATAAAATACAGCAATAAAACTTTTCAAAAGTGAGTGTAAGGATCCACTATCTTTGATGAGGAAAATTCAGATATTACATCGGGTACGGGATAAAACAAAACTAAGCTAATACATAATCTGTGGAAGAGCTTTTGCAAAGTCTCAATAAGCGGTCTGCTTGGTTCATCTCTCTAACTGACTATTTGAAAAGCGAATGTTTGGAGTGGACTTTTGGAGAAAAGGACACATACTAGAGTTCCATAGAGTTTGATTGCTCCTTCTTGGTCGCCAACGGTCAGTCCGGAAGATATAACGCCCGTAATGACGCCCATAGTTACTAGTCCAATTAACACCCAAAATATCATCACAGCTTTTGAACGAATGGTTGTGGGAACAAAATCTCCATATCTAAGTAAAAAAAGATTGCGCCTATCTGAATATTCTGTGTTTGTAAAATGTTTAGAGTGATCAAGGTAGTTTATTCGTTATAATAAGCAAGTTTGTTTCCATATCGGGTTAAATGTTTTAGAAGTTGTAAAATTACCCATCAAGTGTTGAAGATGTTCGTAAGATACTCACCCGACGGTAGTCATGGTTACGTAAGCCATCCAAAGACCTTGCAGTGCTCCCAAGATGGGTCGATCTAAAGAGATCTCTGTTTCTTCTGAGCCTTGCTCCTGTGAAAATGAAATGCAGGTGATCAGTGAAGAGTAAAACTTATTGACAATTTACAAAGACATACAGTTTTACTGCTGTGAGTCCACATTTGAAATTTATTTAGCTCTGTACCCATTCAATTATTGGGATCATTTATGGAGTACGTGTGAGGTCCCTTACTCTATCAATGGGCATTTGATGCTTAAAGATGCAGTAAGGAAATAATAAAAAAATAGGAAGGTAGTTAAATGTAAAGAACATACGGTGAACCAGAAGACCCATCCACATATTGCTGACATCAGCACACCGACAAATAATACCGACCAAGCTTTAGAGATGGCCAGCAAGATGTTCACAAAACCCAAATTTTTCACTTTGACATCTTTCACTATCATAGCCACACCCTGACTGTATATGATGCCGATGTAAGGGTAAAACCCTTCGTATTTTTCAATCTCGAAACGTCCAAAGAAAGGGAAATTGAGGTGTGTCCCTTCGTCCACGCCCTCCTTTACTTTCGCCATGTTGATCTTCTTGGATGGATAACCAAGCCCCGTTCGGTCATAGTAAATGGTCGGTCGGTACGCATCGCAGTGCACGCAAACTTCCATCAGAATTTTCGTCATAAGTTCAGGGAAAAACCCAGTGACGTCACTCGAGTTTCGTGGATTGGTGACGACGAAAGGTGGTTGTTTCAAAAAGTTGGCGTAAACTCTCTCTGGGCATGCACACGTGGCTGAAAAATAAGGCATTTAAAAAGTTGATGTTCGAATGACATGGAATACGATAACGTTCCTCATAACCAAGGAAATATAAAACCATGGTTTTCAAAGTTTTCCCCTAGTTGTAACAGAACTTTAGCCGAAAACAATGCTTTAATCCCTAAATTAATAAGAATTTCACTGCGTAAACAGAGCAGGAAAGCTCAAAGGAAAGACTTACATGCGTAGAGTGTTGCAGCCGGGCCATCACCTTCATCAGCATATCCAAATAGCTCGATTTTGTATTCGGAATAAGGTCTGAGTCCTTTGAAAACGTGGAAAAGGACGAAGCGATCATGAGCGATTGTGATGATGGGTTGTACAGGAAGATCAAGACCACTGGTTCGGATCAATTGGTAACGCACTTTGTAACCACGCATCAAACCCATTCGAAATTCATTAGGAATTTGATCCCACGTGATTTTAATCTCCTCGGTAGAATAACGCTCATAAATGGTGATGTTGGGCGGCGGTACCACCGGAGCTGAAATGAACGAAAGAATAAACCTTTTAATCCTATGAGGCTAAAGCTTGAGGTTGGATTCGAGGTTAGAAGTGTTAAATCACGTCAAATTCCTTAAGTCATTTCATTGAATTTCTCGCAGATATTTAACGTCATTAAATGCAGCCCAGAAAATGGTGAATATAGTGAAGTCTCTTTAACTCGAACCTCACCAACTCGAATGTTTTCTTAACTCGAAATCTTTGGCCCCTTCAGTTATGCCTTATAAGCCCTACTCCATAACCCGAAACTCAATTAAATTTCGATTCCCCACGCGTGTTCGATTTATGAAATATCTACTGTACATCTAAAGTCTCTTACGTCCTGGAGGTGTTTGAAAGATGAGGAGATGTTCAGGGCCCAGTCCTTTATTAGTGAAGCCAGCTATTTCCACCCAATACCACGTGTTAGGTGTCATGCCAGTGATGGTGCGCTGTAAAAGGTCAGGCGACGTTCTCGACACCAAAGTACTGTTATCGAAGTAAGATCTGTACGTGATTTGATATCCCCTCAACACACCAGGCACTTGGTTTACACTGATAGCATCCCAGTTGAAATAAACAGTCTCGTAGCTTAGGATGCTGTGGTCTCCGTTTGGTGGCTTGATGTAGGGAACTATGGAGAAGGAAAGATGTCGGTGATCAGAATAAAGATGGCTAATCTAACTAACTTATATTACTAGACCAAGTACAAAAATACAAAAGTGGGGTGGAGATTAAAATGGTACCTCCTTCGATGGTCCAGACTTCTTGTTCAAGAGAGGCCACGCCGTTCCCTTCTTCAATAGATACCGTCATCCTCAGTCCATACAAAGTCAACGGTTTCAAATCTTTGATGGTCAAAGTGAGATTACTTGTACCCGTTACCTCCCATAAACGATCCGGGTGGTCCAATTGCCGGTAATAGACGTAATAAAGATACCGGACACCATTCAAAGATGAATTATCAACAGGGTCCCAGTTGACTTCAAGTGTGAAAGGAGTTGGAGAATGCGCAGTGAACACTGGTGGTAGTGTTGGTACTGGGAAAGAAGAATCAATTAGAAGAACTGATTACTAAAACAATTATTCAGAATTTACATACTCTATACTCACTCAAAAAGAGAATGATCAGAAATGTAGGCGAAAATACATTTTATTTCAACAATTTAACGATGCCAAAACAAACAAACAAACAGCCGATTTAACAGGGATTTAAGAGAGAAAAGGTCTGGTAGTCGTTCAACAAGACTGATGACACAAAAACGATTTCAATTTACAAGCAAGCCTTCCAATTATTTCAAAACTCGTACTTTGGATTGGAAAAAAAGATTGGATATTCCCTTTATAAACCTTTCTCCCTGTTTGTTTGGAGGTTGGATGATTAAATTCTACAGGGATGCAATTTTCAGAACTGATGGATGAGATAATACCATTAAGCCACCAGACTACTACTTACCGTCCTTTGAAGTGACATTGATGTGCGAGATATTCAAGGTGTGTATTTTACCGACTTTATCGATGGCATCTTGCATAACGAGCACCTCGATGTAGGGAACGTACTGATAAGTGATGGTAAAGTTAGTGATGACGCTACCACGACTATAGATGAAGAGGAGTGTTAAGTAAACTCAATTGAACCTTAAAATTTGTGTTATAATTTAAAACCATTATTTAAAGCTCAAATTAAAAAAAATCCAAGCGATTATATTTCGGTGTTTTCACCAAAGTTATAAAAATGAGTCTCATAATTGGAGTCCCGCACTTAATTTCCCGCCAGAACGAGTCGGATAGAGTAAAGAATTTATTCACTTAAAATTTTAAAAATGTTATCGGTAGTAGTAATGTGAACTTATGACGAATGCGCTGGAAAATGCCACAAAAGAAAGGAATACTTTACCTTAACTGGTTGACTTGAATGTCCAAAATATTTTGGGCACCCACTGTTTCGTTCAAAACTTGCATGCACTGTAGAAAAAAAATATCACGCAAGATAGATTAGGAAAATGGTTATATGTAATATTCATAATGATCTGGTCCTCGTTCAAGATACTATAGCGTTCATGGTGAAGGAACACAAAGAAAATGTCTTGATAGAACGCGATTCGCAAAAATTGTAAATTAAAGTAAAGTATAATTACAGCATATTTAACATCAGATTCCACACCGAGGAAGGCTTGCTGATCTTTATACACCATGGTGAAATCCCAATCATAATCGACCAATTTGGCGACGAAATCCACTTCAATGCCTTTGGAAAGAAAGGTATTTGAAAAGTCAATAAAAGCGGGAAAATATAAATCATAGAAGAGATGAGGTTTATAACAGTGCTTGTTGAAAGAAGAAAAAAAATACATCACATACGTTCTTTGCATGCTCGTTCCGTATTACAAGGTAACCGGATCTCGGAATCGCCAGGGCATTCTTGTCCGTTATACTTAGGAGGCGGGTTATCACAATACCGGTAACGTAAGCGGTAAGCATCTCCTCCACAAGGCTTTTTGCAAAAGTCTTCCATGTGCCAATCACTCCATACACCATGAACTATAAAAATGTGTGGGAAATGGTATAAAGAAGAATATGAAAATAATGGGTGTAGTTTGGATCACGATTTGCTTTGCGATTCTGAAAGAATACTAAGAAGGGAAGATTTTGGATGATTGATGACGAAGATAAACATACTTGGGCAAGGATAAGGATTGCAACCACTGATGATCTCTTCATCGGTTCCAGGGCAATAATCTCCATCATGTTGAGGTAACGGGTCATCACACTTGCGCGTTCGCTTTCGATTTCCGAAACCACACGTTCGATCGCAAGAACCATACTCCGTCCATTGTCCCCATGCACCGTGAACTTAAAAGAAGAAGAGGAAGATAACCAGCCATATTAAAGTCTGCTCTTATCACTAAGCTTCTGTCAAACTCGTCGGATCTTCCCTTAACATATCTCAATTAATCTCTCTCAAGAATAGCTACGAAATAAACGGAACTCACTGGGACATTGGAAAGTATTACAATCCTTGCGGTCGACCACCTTATTGCATCCTCTTTCCATCAGACAATTTCGAAATCGGGTTTGCGTGCCAACGTCACAGGGCTGTGTACAAGGGCTCCATGGCGCCCATTCTTCATAACCCATCGATTCTAAAGAAAGAAAATTTAATGTATTTACACGATCAGCTTAATCTGACCTCGACCACAAATAATAGTTAAATTAATGTCTCTTCGAGGAGAACCGAAGAAACCAGCTATAAAGTTTTTTTTGTATGGAAACAAATGGAGGAAACATTTTTCTCAAACTCACCGATATCAACACAATAACAAAGACGTCTGGTGTTGGAGTCAATGATTTCTTCTGCAGTGCAATTAATCTTCAATGGAGCATCCTTGTAACCGCTACATTCACCTGTTATGACGTCATAAGAAGGATGTAGCGTTCGCGAGTAAGCAGTGACAGCGCTAGATGGAGCTTCGTCGCATGTAATGTTGACAACCAGAGTGTAATTCGAAGGATCGCGGGCAGTGATGAAGACTTGGTTCGCTTCATGTGTGTTAAGCTTGTTGAAGCAACCATAACTCTCATTGATATGCGTGCATGTGTCTTCACAGTCAATACCATGTTCTGCCAAATACATCGCTGGAAAGGAAAACTTGATCAATAGACAAAAGGATTGCTTGGATTGGCTAGTACTTAAATCTAATTATCTCTGAATTATAGGATGCTTACAAAGGACAGTAGAAGCCTTAACAGAATACATTATAAAAAGTGGTTGATGTTATGATTAATCACAAATTAAATAGAGAAAAGTCAGTCAGTGATTGGTAATTGTAAATCATGGATTGAAGTCACTTACCAGGGCAAGCGAAGTCATTGCAGGGTAAAGCTTCCGCAGGGTCTCCCTCACAATCTGAACCACCAGCCGACGGTTCAGGGTTGGTGCACCAACGCAAACGCCGAGAATATCCCAATCCACAACTAGCGTCACATTCACCCCAGCTGGTCCAAATCGTCCAATTGCCATTGACTAAAGAAAGTGAAATGAAGGTTGGTTTAGTCTTCTTAGATTTAAAGCGTGAATCAATAAAGTCAAATTTGAAACAAAAAAAAAGTTAGTGAAGTTTAAAAATGACTTACCGAAAGCGTCAGTCATCACCATGAAGATGTCAGTTGGAACGCCCAAACCTCTCTCCGTCTGCGCCGCCATCCACAATGTATAATTGCTGTGTAATTCAAGGTCCATCAAATCTTTCGAGAATGTGGTCTGGTTAACGAACGTTGAGTTTGGTGTGGTGCAATTATCGAACAAATTGCAAACGATATGTTCGTCCGTCAAACGGAAAAAAATGACAAACCCTTGCAAGGGACCTTCACAATAAGAGGAGTTGGGAGCTTTCCATTGAACGTTCAATGCACTGCTACTGATGTTTTGCAAGAAGAAAATTTCGGGACTTCTCGTTGGTACTAGATTATGAAAAATTAAAAAAATTACATGTTAGTTTACATTTACATGAAAACAAAGAATTGAAAACATTAGAGAAGATTGAACGTTTACATGCAGGTGAACGCGGAAAACCAATTCCTCGAAAGTGAATGATTAAAGGTTTCAGCGTAACTATTTTCAAAATGTTTAGAGAAAAATCTTCTTCAAACTTTTCATTTAGCATAGTAATTTATAAATTAGAATGAAAACAAAACTTACAATTAGCTGCTGTTCTGAAAGTGACGTTGGCATGAGTAGGCCCTGGTCCAATTAAAGTGTATGGTGTGATGGTGATAAAATACTCAGTGTAATTATCCAAACCACCGATGATAGAGAATTGGAATGTTCCACCGTCAACTCGGTAATATTGCGTTGTGTTGTCCTCTTCCTCCCAAGTGTTCTCCACTTTGTTGACGGAAATGTTGAAGTGAGTTATGTTACCTTTCTTCTCCAAGGGTAGGACGTCAGTGTATTCGATGTAAAGAGATTCTGTTTCGTTGTGGTTGACTTGAATTATAGATTGAACGGTTCCAGAAGGATCTGAAAAACATTACCACACCAAGAGATAAAATAAAGAGTTCCTCAAATTTCAAAAATAAAATAATGAGCCGTAAAACAGAGCACGTCTTTTAAGAAAAGTTATCAAATTCCAGAGACGTTAACGACGAAGGAACCGGCTGAAATATATTTTAGAAATTCACAGGGTCAAAATTAACGAGTAATTCTAGTGTGGAAAGAAAAAACGACATACAGAACTCTAGTGTTTTGTTTGAAGCAATGGTGATGGGGCCACATCCAGGCGTGGTGCATCCCTTGATAGAACAATTATAGATGGTGTGTGGAAAAAGATCAGTCATGTTGAATTGATAATATTCCATAGCTTCTTCATAGAGAACGGTCTCTTCACGTTTATGAAGTGATCCGTTAGCAAGCGTCCCGTTGCACTGTAATGAGAAATTGCACATGATGCCGTGCGTTGAGAGTAGAGGAATCTTTCCCCATGTCAACGTCAAGTAGATGTGAGAGGTTGACAAAACCTCAAAATCGACGGGTGGTGCTGATGGAACTATAAGAGAGAAGATAATGTGTTAAGTTAAGTTGAGAATTGGTATTCTTTCATAGTTGGGGCGTGTAAGCACATTTCGAAATCAAAAATATTCGAAAATTCAAAGTTACGGAGTGAATGCATTTAATGGCTCAAGACAAAAAGATGGAAGTAATTTAGAATTCCAGAAGGGACGTGATGACATTAACCATAATGGCTCAAAATCTTTCTCTCTTTCTGGTTGCAGCTACGAATTATAACCCTTTGGACGAAAATCGAACTCACCATCTTCGTCCGTCAGCATGAGCGTTTCTTCAGATTCGGGTCCCCAACCAAATTTTGTGAACGCCGAAATCCGCACACTATGATTGAAGAACTCACGCAATCCTGAGATGACAACACTCGTTACCGTATCATCCTCTGCCCGGTCCACGATGACCGTCTTTTCAGCATCCTCCGTTGTCCAGTAGCGCACTTTATATTGCAAAATGATCCCGTTGACGAGATGGCGTTCGGGAATCATCATGGTGATGTTGAGAGCGGTACTATTCACTGGTTGATAGCTGACGTTCGTTGGAGGCCCTTCAGGGACTGGAAAGAAAAGCAGATACGATCTTAGCCGAGTGAATAACAAAAGTCTCTATGTGAATATATAAGGGCTGCTTAAGATAGAAGAAAAGACAGGGCCTATCATTTTAAATTATATCAAACCGAATTTCTAAAATACACAGTGGTGGTGGACTATTTTAGGATGAAACGAAATTTACACACGGATTTTTAACTGGGCGGGGATTCGAATTCTACTGATCGTATTAGAAGTACCTAGTAAAGGGATGTGGCAAAGGGGTATCTCAATGATTGGAGGAGATCAAATATCCTTACTGTCTTCTTCCGTCATGGCCCAAATAGGATCAGAGGCCGGTCCATAGCCAGCATTATTTCTAGCGTATAATACAAGTGAGTAATTCCAATATTTCTCCAAATCAGTGACATCAAGGGTAACTTGGTCAGTCGTTTTATTGTTATTATAAACAGGTGGTACGATTTCACTTTCGTAGATCAGTAACAAATAATCTTGCAATACACCATGGATACATTGATGCGTCAAGTGATGCCAATTGACGAGCAGAGATGTGGAGGACGAGTTTGCCATGGTAACGTTGGGAACACATGATGGGGTCGTCTCATCCGTCACAAATTCACCACTCATCGAAGAATCAGAACATCCAACGATGGTGCAAGGATAAACGTTGACGTCATACGTCGTGAAGGGAAATAAATCGGTGATGCTAAAGTTCAACGGTTTTGATGACAGTGGAATCTCATTTTCTTCGAAATAAGTGCAATTGACCACTCCCTCCTTCATTAGGTCCCAGACCTCAACATCCTGAGGGAGGTGTTCTCTGAAGGTGGAGTTCATGATATGGAGATCGTCATCAAACTCTCTGGCTTTGTACGTCACGTTGTAATGTGTGATGATTCCATTCTCAGCTGGCAAAGCAACATTTCCAACCGTCAGATTCAACACCCAAGCTGTTTTGTCGAAGTTCTCCAGTAAGGTAGGTGCTCCAGATGGAACTAAAATTGAGGAGCATTCACAGGTTAGTTTGGATTCGTTTTTGATATATTGACTGCTAAAACTAGTTTACAATGCTACCGAGACAAAACTTTCAAACACGATTTGAAAGAATTTCTTATTCATGTAGTTGCTAGATCGACCGATAAATTTGCTCGTTTAAAGCGGTCCTTAAGCCTAGGTCATTAGGTGATGGGACAATCTTAGAAATAGGAAATGAGTTTAAAAGTTCTGTGACTCACCATTCTCACCAAGAGCAAAGCAAATATTTCGAGGTGGTCCAGTTCCAAAATTATTGGTAATCGAAATATCAAGATGGAAAGTCAAAAAATCATCATTTGTTAAGGTGAAATTGAAATGATTCGATCCAGCAGGTACAGTCTCAGATATTTGTGTATTTGTAGCAGAACTGAGATGAGACCTTAATTGAAGTTGGTATTCATTGTAAGAATAAGAATTGAGAAAGTCCAAATCTTCTTGGTTCGTCAGGTCGACTGGAATCCATGTTATGCGGGCAACGTCACTCTCCTCCAGAAAGAGTGCTTCCGTTGTATTAATGTGAGGTCCAGCTTCCGGTACTGAGGGATAAAAGAACCAAAGTAACATGAAGAAGTGATATTATGAGTTTTTCATAAGTTCATTTTCAAAGAATCTGACAATGTTTGAAATACTAAAAAAAAGGAAGAAAAATAGGAAAAAAAAGGGAGAAAAAAAGGAGAAAAAAGACCGACAGACATGAGAATATTTTACCTCCTTCTGCGGTTCTATTTCTCACTTCAAAGCACGATCCGTTTCCAATTTCATTCGTAGCGCACACCAGGACGCTGTACAATGTGAAAGGCTCCAATCCAGTGAAAGTATACGACAACTCAGCACTATTCGCCATCTCCAAGATTGTGTCATCCACATTCATGTTGGCTTGAGCTTCAAATATTGTGTAACCATCATTGAGATTGAAAGAGAAATCTTCATAATCGATGACTTTCTTGTAAGCTACTGTGTATCCGACCTCGTCACCTCCCCAATGTTCAATATTGTAATGTTCCCATTTGACTTCCAACTGGTCTTGAGTGAGGTCGACTGATAACAAACTGATGACAGTAGGTGGCACCAAATTCACTGAAAAAGAGCGATACAAAACCTTTTTAAAACGAGGTTATCAAAATCTGGCTTTTTATCTACAGTGTTTGTTCAGAGTAAAGATTTTTTTGTATCAGATTCTCATAACGAAGATGCACAAATTCTTTTAAGACGGAAATCCGTTTAAACAGGTCTTCCTTTGAAATAATTTTCGTGTTTGATTGTATGGGAAAGCTAAAACCCTTCTACTGAGTGATAACAAACAACAAGAAAAATGAGGAGGAAGAGGGAATACCTTGTTTATTAGTGAGGAATGTGATTTCTTGTGCAGGACCATGTCCGCCGTGAGTGACTGGGTATAAGCTTAATGTCACCAATCGATAGGGCGGTGCCAGGAAAGTGAATTGGTTACCGCCCATTCTGACATGTTTGGTGGTGATGTTTGAAGATCCGAACACTGACATCACCATGGTATAACCTTGATGGAATCTGGTCTGAAGGTCTGTTTGCAAAATTGCCAATGTCATTTGTGTTTGGAAAGGATCCGGTTGATTGTCGGTAATCGTTGCTGATAATGATTGTGTTGATACCACTGAAAAAATATGAACGGAAAAGTTATATTTATTATTTCATTCAATGCAGATATCCCAAGCTAAATCGAGCAGCAGGTGTGCAGCAGGTGTGAAGTTGTTGAAGGGGCGTTGTAATCTTTTTGACAACCTTTATTTTTTTAACAACTTAGTTTCTACATTCAGCTTACTAGAGATTAAAGAAGTTTTAATGCTAAAAAGATAGAGCAATGAAGATATCCCAGCTAAATTGAGCATACAGTAATTCGATCAAAATTTCATCTTATTCCTCTTCCTTCAAATGAAAAAGATCTGATTTTCAAAACCCGTAGGACTTACGAAATTTAACTACAGAGAGGAAATTTATTGTGCCAGAAATAAGTATGTGCTTAGCCAAAATTGGCAAATGATAAAAGTGAAAGATACCTGAATTTTGCTCGTTCATGACCTCAAAATAATAAGCACGCCCATGATTGATAAACTCTTGGGTTGAGTCGAAAAAGAGGCGGTCCACATATGAGAAGTAATCATATTGTAAAGTCATCTCGATATCGTGGAAGATTTTATTACCCGCACTGTTTTTTCTCACCTCGTTTTTCCTGTTGGTAAAAAATGATAAAGAATTTATATTTCTGTTGTTGCTTTTCTAACTGAAAAAAACACCTCCAGCGAGCTAAAAACAACTCAGATAAAGGAAGATTTATAACTGTGTTACTTACTTCATGTTGTTAAATTTAATCTTTTTGATTGTAGATTGGCTATACAGCATCAATCCATCGTCCCGGGCTTTCTCTTGCAGGTCTCCAATCTGAAAATAAACACAAATTTCGATAGATGATAGATGCTGATCGGGGACAACACAAATATTGAACACTTGATGGCAATGATTAATAGTTATATCTAAAAAACTGAGCCTCCCCAAGCTCTCGTTCAGCTAGTAAGCTAGTATGAAATTTTGATTTGGAGCTCGATTTGGGCACCGTTTCCAATTGAAAAGGTTAGCTCACATACATGAGATGCAGCGGGACGTCGTGTGACATTCTCATTTCTTCTTTCAAAAATAAGCATTTCTGCTGTCCAGAGAGGTGTTAATATTTCCATGTTTTAATTACATTTGATCACTGCACCACAGATCATTAAGGGGACATTGCAAATAAATGGTTGCTGACTTACGGTAGAGTTGATCAAATCTCTCAATCTGGCATGCGTTAACGCTTCTGGGATGTGCTGGTTGAACAGTTCGTCCTGGATGAGATCGCTGAAATCTCCGGTCACACGCAACCCAATGGTGGCCGCTTTGTTGTGTCTGTTCATATCCGTTGCTTCAAAAAAAAGAGAGAAAACTTTTTTCTTGCAACTACGAAACTCCTTCTTGGAACATCACTCAGCAAAAATTTTCAAGCAGACACCCACTTGCAGTATTTGAATTACAAATGAGAACTAGCTCACCCAACAAACAAAAAGTTTATCCCGAATTCTGACATTTATTATTTGACTAGTACTTGTATGTAGAACTATAATTTTTTATTTGAAGTATTTGAAAATAATTAGAACGTTGTTGCAACAATTGACTTACCATCAGCAGTGAGCGAGCGATATAAAGTGATCACGTCTTCCATACTTTCCACAGGGACAAGTGAAATATCATCCAAACAAATAGGCGCAGAAACACCACCCACTTTGATCTGAAGTTGAGGTGATCGTGTTTCCGGTACCGTGCAATTGGCAGTTTTATCGGTCACCTCTTCTCCGTTAATGAGCAGGTTGAGGTGCGTTTCATTGACATGTAGAGAGACGTAAGCCCACGCGTTGACGGGACACGCAAACTCCATGAAACAGATATCCTCTGATTGCCATTCGATGCGTGCCTCTACATCTCCGCTCACTTTGTAAGTGTTAAACCATGACATTTCGCCCAGTTTCAAGACATGGATTTTCGTATCATGTACTGAATGGGAGTCAAATTTCACCCAGAAGTTGAAGACGTAACCTTCAGGGCAGCCGGTGAAATCGGAGAGACAACTATGTGTGAAAGTACCAATGGAGGTCAGTGAGCCATCTTGTGTTATACACTGTGCATTATTGACAGGACTTGGTTGCGATTCTTTATTTGAAGGTGAACCAGGAGTGAAAGAGCCTTTGCTGCTCTCCAAATCTTCATCCATGGGAATGTAAAGAAGAGCGTTTTCGAACTGTGGAAAATCTGAAAAAAGGTGGATGTAAAAACGTGAAGGGGGAGTTTCTTATGAAAAGTGTAGCATCTGGACCGCCCCCTACGGTAAACATTGGAAAACGCAGGAGAATCTGGTTATTTGTAGTGGATTGTATTGTCAATGTCGATAAAACAAAATCCATTTTGTTTCTTCGGGACTTCAAATAATGATTTTTTGACAAATGAAGTAACGAATAGAGTAAAGCAGGAGGTAGTATGAACAAAAGTTCTTACCATTAGTGCAGGTGGTTGTTTTAGTCACATGATCACCGGGACAAAGACAGTCCTGGTACGGGAAGACGTGTACGCCTCCGTTCTCACATTCAACGTTGTTGTAAAAAGCTCCATCTAAAAGTTGAAGAAAACAAAACAATAAGCAAGACGAATAGGCCTAGCTTTTAATAAAATGCTGACCTGGCACCGGCGAAAAAGCTTCATGCGAGAATTTGAGAGTTCCGATTTAAGCGTATGATGATATATATTCTCCATAAACACAAAAAAAGAAAGATAATACTTTATTACTTTGTAAGTTCGGACAAAGCTCTAACGCTTTGATTTGCATGCTGTTGAGAACTTGATCGTAGAATTGGAAACAAGATATGGCAGCCTGATTTCCATCTTCTGTTGCGAACTCGATCCGCCTTTGAATAATGATGGTCAAGGAGCTATCATACGCCACCTGCAATGGAATCATCATTAAAAATTAAAGTTGAAAATTATCTGGTCAATTTTCATGCAATATCGATTAAAACTTTTTTTGCCGTTTTCTATGTAAAGATCTAAGAAGACCTAAGCTACAGAGATCCGTGGAAAGCAAAGAGCAAGGGGCATTTCATGAAAGGGTCAGGAGTTTGGGACTCGCATACAGTAATTACCTGATTATTGACATAACAAATCAATCTCCCGTTGTCATAAACCAAAGCAACATAATTTGTCTTCTGAAATTCTAAAGTGGCCAGCTCATGGTCACCACTTGGCGAACCTCCGTTGCCAACGAGTCTAAAAAATGAATAGTTAGATTTTCTTCACAATTAATCGATTTTCGAGGCAGTATAGCAACTGACACGCAGCCATGCGTCTAGCCTATAAAAAGCTCCTTTTTTGTAGGGAAAGTTTTGAAATTTTGAAAATCCTTTCAAATATCCACAAAAAGATGCTGATAGACCAAGTTTTTTTTTTCGAGCTTGACTTTTTCGTACCAGGGAGCCATTTCGTCTACTAGTTTATTATTCTAACTAAATGAACGAACGCCAAAGAATCAACAATCATTTCGGTGAATTTTCGGCAAATTTTTGCCCTGGACACTTTCTTGTTAAAGGAGATCTAACGGCAAAAATTTCTTTATCCTTATTTTTTGACAGAGTACAGGCCTAATTAAATAAAAAACATTGCAAAAAGTGGGGGGCGTACGGGACTTCGTAATACCGATATACCGATCACTTTTTCTCTCAATTACCGATATGCCGATAAATTTTTCGTTCAAATACCGATACCGATCAATTTTTCCCCATTTTTCAGGTACTCGTCCCCCGGAGGGGGTACTTAGGCAAAAAAAAATGAGTGCTTGGTATGTGTGGACGATAAATGTTGGGTTTTTCATCATCCAAAGTCTCTATAACGATCACCAAACAGTAGCGTGCTGGGTAGGTACATGCTGGGGAAGCAAAGTTGAATTTTGGCTTAAGTCGCCCCCTTGTAGGCTTATTCTTGCGCCCCCTTTTTGGTCTCATTCGTATACCTAAATTCGAAGTTAAAATTTAGGTCATTTTAGAAACATTTAGGAAATGCGAGTGAAGCGAGCAAGAAAAATTTGCGACATTGTTCATCGAGATGGATTGAGTAAAGCCTAGCAGAGGCGTGGTCTCTCTCGTTTCGGGGAGGGGGCGAGATTGGAAAAGTTTTTAGGGGAAATTTTCAGAGAAAGTTTTTTTCGTAACTTATGCGCCGCAGGCGTAAATTTTTGCTCTAAGCAAGCTCAAAGTTAGCAAGAATAAGGTCACAAAAAGTACAGAAAGCATAAAATTTCATGTCGCAGAGAGTTTTCTTTGTAATCTTGGCGCCGCATGCGAAAATTTTGGTCTAAGAAAGGTTAAACAGCTTAAAGGAGGCCTTAAAAAGGTCAAAGGTAGCCAGGAAAAGGTCACAAAAACTGCTAGTACAGTATAATGATATTGAAATGGGAGCGATGCGAGCACAAAATTTTTGAGAAGAAAAGGAACAAAACACAACCACTCTGTTTGACGCGATCGAAGCGAGCGAAAATTTTTTCCAGAATAGAGCTTAAATTTAACCAAAACTTTAGTAAGATGCTAGAAATCGAATAAGAGAACGGAATTCCATCAAGGGACCGACCTAGAACTTTCATCGAAAATGGGAGCTTATCGAATGATAGAATGTCGAATAATAGAAAGTAACGGATAAAGATATAAATTTGATACTCTAGAATCTCTACTCTGAATCTCTAGATCAAACAAATTGAAAGAAACTATTGCGAGCGAAGCGAGCGAAAAAAATTTCATGATTTTTAAAGTTATTTCTGGTCGTGGGACGCAATTTAAAGCGAATTTAGGGTAATTTTAAGATTTGGGCGTTCAAAAAGGTTCAACTTGGGGAGGCGTGGCCCTGTCACAACGCCAATGGATCGAAAATTGGAGCTTATCAAAGAGTACAACGTCAATTTAGAGAGCGTCAACTGTATTCACGGCAGAAAAATGGTCATTCACGTGTCAAGCAGACCCCTGGCTGAGCCTCTTGCCTTATCAAAATTGCAGGAATGATTTCAAATTCAAATTGGCGCCCCTGAGTGTTCCTTAATTTGTACTAATTTACGTATGAGGGAGGGATTATTTAGTAGATCAGCGCTCAGAACATATCGTTCATATATTCGAATAGAAAAGGAGGTTATGGCCAAATAGAAAATTTTTGAAAGTCAACCAAATAACAAAAACTCTTTAAAAAGCCATGAATTTGATACTTATCAAGATTATTTCGAAGAAGCTACTGCGAGCAAAGCGAGCAAAAAAATTAGATTTTTTGTTTTAAATATTGTGTTCGCCAAATACACTCTTCTCGAGATGTATAAAAAACATTGCAAGCCTCGTTCGCAAGCAGAACAATTATTTAACATTCAATTTACGTAGACGTAAATGCATTCCCAAAAGGAAGTTTTAAAACAAAAGCACGCACATTCACAAAAGATAATGATTCACAAAAGATAATGATGTCAAATGACGTTGAGTTACTTAAGCAAGATTATTTGAAAACGAGGCCTGCAATGCTTTTATGCATCTCGAGAAGAGTGTATTGGCTTGTGAAAGAACTTTATTGCGAGCGACGCGAGCGAAAAAAAATTGCACGATTTTAAAATTTATCTCACTAAAATTGGTCTGGGGGCGAATTGGATAATGATCTTTGATGTGATACCGATAGTTGACCAAAAATACCGAAATACCGACATAAAAAAGGGTCTTTTACCGATACCGAGATGATCTTAAAATACCGAGTACCGATCATTTTTTTCCTCTAATACCGATTTACCGATCTAAAAAAAGGCCAATACCGATGTACCGATATCCCGTACGCCCCCCCCAAAAAAGAACGAGTGCAAAATCTTTCATATTGATTGAATTATCATTGTTTAAAATATCTCTTTATTTGAAAGTAAGAGGGTTTCGTGACGTCAGCGCTGAACTTTCATTTCGATAGAGAAACTCTTTGTAGACAAGAATTATGGAAAGAAGATGTTTTATAGCAAAATATAATTTTGATATACGTAGAATGTAGAAGCAGTAGAATGGTTAAAAATGTCTGAGAAATCATTTTCTTCACTTGAAGATTCACTCGACGACATTTTGCTCTGAATTTAGAAGTCTAAATGAATGTGCTAAATGATTTTATCAAGAATTTTTTCTTAGAGAAAAAAAGAGAAAATCTTGTTTAGCAAACAAGTTGTTCAGCAATGACGTCACATGCTTAAATCTTTAAAGGGATATAATTTCCTATTGAGTTAAAATTTTTCAACATAATATAGCTCATTTTAATCCCCACAATATAAAGTTTCCATAATTTCCAAAAAAAATGTAGCAAAATTTTTGCCGTTAGATCTCCTTTAAGAATCGTCTCGTTTCAGGCATTATCATTTCGTATATTTACCATAAAATACATACCTTAAAATAAGTTTTCCAGAAGACTGGAAATGCAGGAACTGTTGGTCAGTGCCACCATATCCACTTATAAACCGAATGCCTCGGTGTTGATAGCCGCCCGCAACATTGAAATCATGATACTGCAGCAAGATGGTAAACTGAGTGAGAGCGTCAGTAACGCTTGAACAGTCTTCTTGAAAAAGGGCGTACGAATCACCACCATGGATGGTCGCAGAGTGATCTGGCAATCCAAAGCGGTTGTGATTGTTGGAAACAACTTTCACGTTTTCATTTTGCTTCTGGAGGTTTAAATTGTTTGGTCCGTAGTCCGCCAACAAAAACTCTTCTTTGACATTAGCAAAAGGGTAGAGGATTTTGGGCGACGGTAGGTTCATGGCAGTTAATACGCTTTGGTAGGTCGTTGAATCTAAAGCGAGAAAATTTAAAGGTTTTTTTACAAGGCTCGTTCTGAAATCAACTACAACTTTTAGATTTTAAATAAACGGGGGGGGGGGGGGTTCTAATTAACGGGGGGTTCGGAAAATTTTCGAGATTTAATAAATGGGGGGGGGGGGTCTAATTGCCGGGGTGGGGTTGGAAATTGTACTTCTGAAAACCCAAAAATAAGGTAAATATAGGCTAAAATCAGGCTATTTAGAGCAAATTAAGGGGCCTTCTCTTTGACAGCTGAAAATATTCTTAACAATTAATCAACAGGGCTAATAAGGTCCGGGGGAATTGGAAACATTTCAAAAATTAACAAGCGGGGGGGGGGGCGTTTATTTGGAACCTAAGAGTAATTCTGATAATTCCATTTTCACGAACATTGTAAAAGTATGTAGCAAAGGCATGATTGAAAGGTTTCATATGAGAATCTTATCAAAATGAATATGATGGTGGTAGCTGATGACAAACCTGTTTCTCTATAGTTGTAAGTTGACGTAAACGGCGTCAAACTACCCGTATTTTCTGCCAGGAATTTGACGTCATCAATTCCCACTTGTGAATCGTCATTATTCGTAAAAACTTGAAATTCAACCTGAGAGCGAAGAAAAAAAGCAACTTTATTCGATTGCAAGTCTTAACGGTATTTTTCGAATTTAATACAACCAAAACAATTATTTCGAACAAAAATAAAATTGCAGACAAAAAAAATCCTTCTTACATGGTAAATTTTTCATTTGAATCTTCGATCGCAGTAAAAAATTACCAAACTACATTATTGAATGTGATTTTATGGTAACCGTTCAATAGCTAGATGAGCATTTTTATCTTCACCGTATTAAGATAGAGGAAAGTAATCTAGGTCGCACTAATAGTTAACGAATTTCGATTAGTTGAAAATGATGAAAAATAATTTCCCTCGCATTATCCGGGAAATACACTCTCACGCTAGGTTAAACCTTCATTTTTTAAAAATAAAAGGTTTCTGGTAGCTCTTCCTGTAATATATGGTGTCAGCAAAATTAGAGCTATATAAAACGGCTCTGACAGTTCTTCCAAAACAATGATGAAGTGACTTTTTCTTCTCACATACCTTCATTGGATAAATGGTACCAGCATCCAAAGCAAGATTTATTTCGTGCCAGACATCAGAACTGAACGACGAGCTACTAGTCGTGTACACCATATCTCTTGTCAAATCTGAGTTGATTTTCCACAACACAAGTAATGATTCTCCGTGAAAATACACCCAAAATGATATTTTTTGAGCTCGAACATGTGTAGTCGAAGTGTAGATAGAGCCTCGAGGCGTCGGTGAATAAGGGAAGCCTACATACTTGTCTAAAATATCAAAAAAATGTTATATAAAGTCTGTCTCGAAATAATTTGCAGCTGGAGAAAAAAATGACTGTAACTTTTGATAGAATTCGAATCAAGTTGCGGTTTTGTGCTCGTTAAAAAGATATTCGTGAGTGGAATATTATCAAGTAAAAAAATTGAGAAAAAAAAGGAAAATGAAAATGAAAAATGAAGAAGAAAAAAATCAACTTCTTGTAGAAATGTTGTATAATTATCATTTTCACAGGAGTGACTCTTCAATCTTAGATCATCATCACTGTGAAAAATTTTTTCAAAAATATTCATTTAATCAAAAGATATCAAACAAAGTTTATTGCTGGTTGATCGACAAAAGGCAGTTTTTTTCGTTTTTTTTGTCGTTTTTTACTACTTTATAGAGTCAACCAGCAATAAATTTTGTTTGATATCTTTTGATTGAATGAATATTTTTGAAAAATTTTTTGACAGTGATAATGATCTAAGATTGAAGAATCACTCCTGTGAAAATGATAATTATACCACATTTCTACAAGAAGTTGATTTTTTCTTCTTCATTTT
This sequence comes from Clytia hemisphaerica, assembly GCF_902728285.1. Lineage (NCBI taxonomy): Eukaryota > Metazoa > Cnidaria > Hydrozoa > Leptothecata > Clytiidae > Clytia > Clytia hemisphaerica. The sequence continues at coordinate 43,029 of NW_027104545.1, forward strand.
TCATTTTCATTTTCCTTTTTTTTCTCAATTTTTTTACTTGATAATATTCCACTCACGAATATCTTTTTAACGAGCACAAAACCGCAACTTGATTCGAATTCTATCAAAAGTTACAGCCATTTTTTTCTCCAGCTGCAAATTATTTCGAGACAGACTTTAAATATTTTTTCTTGAGATATTCGCCATTACCAAAGGTTTTATTTTTACATAAATGTACATAAATAGGCAGTGTCTGCCTATTGTTATAGTGTGCTGATATAAACAAAAAATGTTTTCATTTTCCTCATTCTGACCAATCTTGTTCCACATCCGTGTTAATCCAGTGTGAAAAAGCTTGTAAATTAAAATTGGTGAGTAAGAAACGATATCAGAAAACCTTTAAGTCTCTTTAAAAATAAACGATAGAGGAATCCCTAGAATGATTGAAATTGTCAAAAAAGTTTGTAGGGAGGGCAGCACAGGGAAAAGCTTACTTTTTGAAGGACTCTGATAGTAGACTTCTAGTATCATATTTTCTAACAGCATTTTAGCTAGCTTGTTAAGTCCAGCCGGATCTTGGTGTGTGAAAGCCAACATGATGGCAAGATCATCGCCATCAGTACGGATCTGTTTTCGTTTATCGGAAGCGTACTGAACCAATTGTGCAATATTTTGCGTTACAAAATGAGATTCAGTTGCAAGTTCTCTAGTGTACCAGAAGACTCCATCAACCGGTGCGAAGTCAGTGATGTCATCCTGCTCAGAAATTGTTAAACTTTCAACAAGTGAGATACTGACATTGTAACGTCCCGTCGTTGTTATGGACGTTTTACCTAGGATGCGAGCCAAACTGACGACAGCTCCTGCTGGTAACTGGATGTCGAATCGCAAGAAAGTAAAATATCGACTCCCAGCTGCCGGATTTTTAAGAAACCAAGCATTTTCATCAGACGATCGAAATTGTTGCCAATCAGAAGTGGTGGAAATAGTCCTCCGGAAAAGTCGGGGAGCGATAAATCTACTGATTTTCTTCGGTTCAACGGAATCTAGATAAATAACAAATGAGAAGTGGGCATAGTTTCATTATTTTATTCGGAGTGATTTTTGAGAGCTATATTTCACGTTATTGCTTATTTTGCCTTTTTCGTGAAAATGAATCCCTCAAAATCCCTTAAAATGCCAAAATAAAAACACGAGAAATTTCAAAAATCAGATTCGGCCTCTGTTTAAGTTGATAATTGAATGTTGACGAGGCTCCTATAGCAGTTGAACGAAAGAACATAATTTGTAAATCTAGAAGCCAAGTTGAGAAAAACGTATCCATAGGGGATTCGTAGATTATCACAAGATCCACAAGGATCCGACATGTTAACCCTATTAGCCCCAAGCTTTTTTGACTTTTGTATCCCCAGGGGGGGGGGGTAGAATCTACCACCCTCGATTATTTTCGATCTAGAAGAGCTATGGCCATGAAATTTGGTACAGATGCTCTCCATCATGATACAATTTTCCAGGAAGAAAAAAAAATTGATGACGTCATTCAAAAACTGATGACGGCATAACAAAATTTCCACCTGTCGGAAAAAAGCCCAAAGATATGGTGTACAAAAATGTCTATTACAGTCGAACCAATAAAGATATTTCAATTCTGTTTGAAGATTCTGAAAGGTAAAAGACTGTTCTTTAACATAATTGCCGGTTTTGCAATTTCCATGAAGAGTTTTTCTTAAAATCTATGCTGAAGATGAGTAAAATTTTCAAAATTTGATGACGTCATAAATGATGACGTCATCATTTTCAAAAATTTTCTTTTGATTTTTTAAATTTGTATTATCAATGCGTATCACGTGTCAAAATTTGAAAATGATTGAATAAATAGTTAAGAAGTTATCGGCACTTTAAAATTTTGAGTTTTATACGATTTTAGCTGGGTTTTATGTCATGTTTCACAATAAAGTCATAAAACCTGATCTGGACAACGTATGACCCTAAAATTTTGCACAAGTACTCTTAATAAGATTTTATTAAAAGTCAGAAAGTTTCAAGTCGTTTAAAAAATTTTTCTCCGAGCTATAAACAAAAGAACTCCAGCGTGGTAGATTCTACCCCCCCCCCCTGGGGCTAATAGGGTTAAACCTTATCGGGGAAAAAATGTCGAAGTTTTGTTTATTTAGTCGGTTTTTTTTTTGGTCGGGGAAAAATTTCGTCACCTAGAGGCATTTTCGTCACTTTTCCCCGACCAAAATGTCAAATTCGTCAAATTTGTTACATCGATTTACTTTTTCCAGAGTCCTTTGAAGATCAAGATACGACATCATGTTCATTACATTACAAGTTACAGAGAAAATAAAGAAATGTCACCTGGGAAGGAGAACTTGGTCAAGATGTCATTTTCGCGAATGCACACCACAAAGTCGCCGAGAGCGTCACAAAACACAATATCTCTGATGTCATAAGACACAGCTGTCCAGTAAGATCGTTGATTATCATGATAATTGGTTGAGAATTCGTTTCTCTCGTAACGGAAGACAATTTTGGAGGATTCAGTGAAGAAAATACGTTCACTGAAGGTCACGAAAATCTTTACAGGGGATAGTGAACTCAAGTCCACCGAATTCAAGCCGTCTTTATGAATTCGTTTGAGTGAACTACCGTGATTTACATAATAAAAAGGTTCTTTGGAATGGCTGAAGAAAAAATCTCCATTAGCACCATTCCATACCTCTTCTGTCGAACCTGAATAAAAAATTAGAAAAATAACCCTTAGACAGACGATTTCCTAAACTTTTTCTAACCTTTCATTTTTTTACCCTTGACGAGACCTAAAAAAAGGGAAAATCCCGACCCTTAGGGAGACTATTTTACTTTTTGCTGTTTTTGTAACCCTTAGTGAGAAGTGAAAAAACGACCTTCACCGTCCACACATACCTAGCAGCTACTTTTGCCTAAGGGGCTAATAGGTTACAGCAGCTTTGTCAGTTTCTGATTACAAAGTTGATCTACTCATTGGAAACCCATAATGTGAAAGAAAGAACGAAATTGAATCGTCTTACCTGACGCAAGATCGGTGATTTTGTACCATTTGTTTCCCTCGCGAACATATTTTGTCTCGAACTTAAATTGTAAGCTATGACAAGGTCGGTCAACAGTCACTTCTTGCCAGCTTCCCGCTTCACATTTGTAGATTTTGTTATCAGAACCGTGAGCATACAAGACGCCCAAGTAGTCCACTTGAATTTTACTGACCGACTTTCCTGAGCAGTACTTCTCAAGTTCTGTAGAATTGTGACTCGCCATTTTGTAGACAGGTCCACTGGAGGATAAGAAGTAAATCAACTTGTCAATTGGATCGATTTGAAGTTCGGTGAAGCCTTCCCCAGAGATGTCTGGCAGTGAATCCGGTATTTCTAAATGAGAAAACAATTTTCATAGTTATGGATCTTCACAATGCCGAACCCGTGCATTACTTAAATGAGGATATTTAGGGAAGTGGGAAATGAGAATGATGGAGTACACTGAGTGGTCCAAAAACAGTTTCCATTAATTTCAAATCTTGACGTAGAGTGCTCTAATATCTATCGAATAGCTAGTCGAATTCAAATTTTGCATGACTAAACAGTATACATTTGCGATATAGACTGTGACTTTTATTTTAAAAATCATTGAACCCTTATATCTATACTGTCCAAGAAGCAGATGGGTTTGCGATTAGTGTTAGTGTTGTGTAGACTTTGTTTGATTCGTTTCGAAAACCGGGGAAATTACCTGTAGTTTCTTTGACGAAACCGTTGCTTGCTGTCCGATCTCGACAAAGCCCGTCTTTGAGGTCGGAATCCAGACAAGAACTCTTAATGATGTAGCCTTGCTCTTCTCGACCATAAAACTCATTGTGATCGGAGAAATCTTTCAAATCTAAAATCATTATTTTCAAAATACTATAGGCAAGGTCGAAAGTAAGTAAAAATTCGGTCAACATAGGATAAACAGATTTTGCTCTAAAGCCCTAAAATAAAAAAATAATCACTTCTGTGAAAATGGTAAAGATAGAACAGTTCAATTAGTATTTTCACTTTAAGACAGAGTTTAGTTTAATATAAGAAGTATTACCAATGGCTGAAGAAGCAATGATTTCATCCGGCTCCACAAAATGTTTCCAAATTTTCACATTATCCATTTTGAATTTAAGGTTAGGGTAAAAATCGTGATAAGACTGTCCAAAGATGGTGTAGTTGAAGAAACCTTCATTTAAGGGATTGATTGCAGAAGTTGCCGTGATATTTTCACCAATTTGTACTCCGTCTTTATATAACCTGATATAAGTTTCATTATCCGTCTTCTTTTGAACCACAAGGAAAGTAGTTCGTGATGTGATTTCTTGATTTTCGACCGTTAAACGATACTTAAAACTTGAACTGATAACAACAAATAATTTTTTGGATTTATACGAATAACTGATGTGGAATCCTTTACCAGTATGGAATGTTTTCTTCATGTCCATGTTGAAGGAGAGAAGAGGGAAGAATTGCTCGTTTTCGAAGAACTGTCCATATTTTATCCCCCGCCATTGTGGATCGGTAGCTATGTTTGAAGAAAGACATTCATTCATTTATTACTCTCTCACTTATCTCTACTCTTTTGAACTAAACTAAAACAAGAAGAAGTTTAATTATTACAAACCTTCACAAATCCCACGTCTAACAGCAGTTGTAACATAATCAACACACATTTTGCTAGCCGGTTGATAAAAAACTGCATCTTCCCCAGTATTTAAACCATCGCCGGGATTGAATAACTTATTCGGAAAGGGGTTTCCACTGATAAAACGATATTTAGTGTTACTGGACATTGCGGTGACACCAATGTGCCAAATATCACTATCTGCAGCTGTGAATTTTTCAGCCAGCAACTCCATTTCATCAAATGATCTCGGTTCGACGAGCGTGCCACCTGATGCTTCGCAAGCAGTTTTCACGGCATCGAAGTTACCTGGCTCAGTCTTAGTGACCGAATCGTCTCTGTAATCTAAAAAATGAAAGCTAAAATAAATATACATTTCTTCGGTTTCCCCTATCCCTTGCATTTTTGTTTTTTAAGTCTACCCCCCCCCCCTCTAGGTCAAAGAACGACTGTCGGGATAAAAAAATTGCCTTTAAACAAACAAATGGCCTCGAAACTGAAAAATGGCAATTTTTATGTTTTACTATAAATACAGGTTTGAAAGGCTTTTAACCCAGAAAAAGTTGTTTCATTCTTGCTACCCCCTTCTCGAGGAGGATTTCAGATATCCGTCTTCGATTTCTCAGGGGACACCACCAATCGTTAGAAAGTGGAGGTTCAAGTTAAGTGTTAAGAAGAAGAAACATACATTGATAAAATGATCTGTCTGCAGGATGAAAACCGAATTGCGTCCAACTATCTGATCTCAATTCAATCTCCGCGTCATTATTGTCATCAACATGCGCGTAATAAATGGTACCATCACTCAATCTTTTGACGTACCATTTTTTGTTAGCTACATTGGGTCGATAATCTATCCAATCATTAGTAGAGATTTGATGCTTGACATGTTTAGCATCAGTTGCTACTAAAGAATTGCCGTTAATTTTGACGTAAAGATGGAATTCGTTCCAGTGCAAATAACCAAAGACATCAAAAAAGAAATGATGTTCGCTTGAGGAACAAGCATCTTCGTGAACGCGTAATTTATTAGAAGGCCTATAAACGCATCGCCTTGGTAGATTTGGCGATGATATCCGGTGCATACCGTGATAGTTGTACGTTTTACCTGAAAAAAAGATACCACAATCTCAAAGATAGTTTTCCCTTCTTTTCCAATTTCATTGAAAGAAAAAGTAGAGATTTTTTGTAAGTAACTAAATATTTCTCTGTGATAGTAATCATTTACAAAGACAGGATTAGGACACTCCTGTCTCCATGCCCCGGTGGAACCGAAAATTTCAATCGAAATGGGAAAAAATTATTTTGTTCCCAGCTAAAAAAAATCCAGTGGGTGAGATTTTGGAGTGCAAAATCGAGATCAGTGGTGCTGAAATTGTAGGGTGTTCTTTCCCGATGGGGATGGAATTTTGGCCAAATGGGACCAGTGGGGAGGATGAGTAACAGTGCCGTAGGAAGCATTTTCATATTGGGGGGGGGGGGCTGAAGTTTAGTGACACCGCGAGGGCCAACCATGGTTTGGCCCGAGGGGGGAAATTTTGAAAATTTGAGCCCTAGATTGCTTAAAAATACACTCAAAACATGCACATAAAGACAATTATGGCAAATTAAAAAAGAAGAACTTTGCATTTTGCAAAATAACCATTTTTGAAAAAATTATTGGGGGGGGGCATAGCCCCCCTTGCCCCCCCCAGTTCCTACGGCACTGAGTAAAGATTCCATACCCCAGCCGTAGACATCAACACAAATCTGATTGGTTCCCATATCTGCTACCTGGCCATTTAAATCCATGGCGTACCACACCCGAAGTTTCTCTTTGTTCCGGAAATAAGTCGGTCCTTGTAAAGCCAGAGTGATCTCCGGATCCGTTGGTAAATTGTTGGAATGAAAATCATGGGAAGGAGTGGCTCCGAGCGGTAAACCGGCCGGTGCCACCACCTCGTCGTCTTTATTGGTCAGGTAAATTGCGATTTGTTCTTCATCTCGATGGTTCCAGAATTGAGTAGGGTAATCGCCTGCCCCGACAGTTCCACTTTTATGGACCAGTTTAATAAAAGTAGCTTCCACTCCCTTCTCAGAGGAGAACCGTCCAGGATTTTTTCCTTTCAATCCGAAACAAACGTTGTCCGAATTCAATTTGTGCCACATTTCTCTTTCAGTCACTAACAAATCAAAAATATGGAAGAAGTTTTACATTTTTAAGTATGAGAAATTGCATTCTACACCTTACCTGGGAGTAACAAATGCGGATATATAAATTTATACCAAAATATGACTAGTACTATAGGGATGAGAAGCATCGAGAAATCTGGATCAGTTGCTCTGAATTGCAAAATACTCCTCACTGATTGTCATATCAGCAAAAACAGTAGAAAAATTCACTAGAAAATCATTTTCTCAGTGAATATGTTAAGGGAACTAATTTTCGCGGTTTGCCCTATCTGGACACATTTCTTTCATTTTCAGGGATTTTTCAAATTTTTAATTTGTAAAAAGCGAAAATTAGTTCCCGCAAAAATAAGAACTTTTCTATATTCGCCAACACAACCTTTAAACACCCTTAACCTTTAAACACACTCAATTGAAGTAAACTTCTTATTAGAAGTTTATTCTTAATTTCCGAATTAAACAATAAAATTGAATTCTCTTTTGTAACATACAACTTTTGAGCTAGTGGGTAAAATTTGAGACCTTCAGAGAAGAAAGAACAAGCTAGATGCTGAATGGACCATAGCAATAAGGAGAAAATTGAAAACAATCAGTTAGAAAATATATCGTTTAGCGAAAATGCATAACGCCTTAAATTTCATTATTGTTTGCTGCTGAGGGAAAGGGAACGGGAGAGTGGAAAAAAATAAATAGAAAGTTCTGATTGCAAAACTTTTTAGACAAATTAATTATGCGTGATGGTGGGCATTGTTATTAATAATGTTTTGTGTGAAAAAAAAAAACAATAGGAAAAAAGTCCAATGAAAATCTACAAAAACGGCGATTTCCGGCATTTTCTTTTCAAAAATCGGACTTCGCCATGTTTTAGGCATTGCTAATACCCCTCTTTGTGCAAAAAATACTAATGATGAAACAGCAAAAATGACCAACTTTACAGTGTTCTAACTTTTTTCTAAGGTACGGTCTGGACACAGATTTGAAATCAGTAAGGTTTAATTTTCTTAATAGGTTAATGTCACGCTTTTTGAACCAAAAAAAAAGAAAAAAATCTTCATCTTTTTCACCTTCATTTTTCAAATTCAAGTATCATTCCAACGGTATATAAATTTCTAACATAGCATGAATGGGTGCTTAGAAATGCTCACAAACTAAAGTATCCACATACTTTTGAGACAGGCTTTAGGTAGATTCTAAAAGTAAAAGAGAAATAAAATTGCACAATTGCCACTTTTTCTTACCATACTCATCTAATTGACACACATGGACGTCAATTCGCAGGTCGGCTCCCAACCCAATGTAGTCCAGAGGAATCACTTTGACATTCGTAACAAAAACAGCGTACGGCAATGGAACTATTTCTGGCATTTGCTGTGACTTTGTGAGTCGCCTTTTAAAAATCTACAATGAAGGGAAATGAAGTGTTACTTTGTCATGACATAACTGAATCAAAGTTTCAAGCCATTATCAACGAATCACGCCCTACTTAGGAAACGACTTAGTTTGTGAGTTAAGGCAAATAAAGAAAATATTTCCCATTTTCAAATTGATCGATAACTTTCGTATACAGCTCAAAAGAAGCATATTTTATTTTGCTGGGCTATCATCAAACGTTTTTACTTTAAACGATTGCAGAATTTTTGACGGCGGCTACACTGAAAGACGTCAAAAATACTGACGTCATTAAGAAATTTGTTCATTATTTCTTAAACTGAAAAACTGCGCACTGAAATAGTCATCTTTTGAAGGAGAGCAGATGTAAAGAGCGCCACCCATCTCCGTACGCCATTTTCCGGTAATCTAACAATTTTATTACTTACATAATCCTGTCCGTTGAGCTGATAAGGCCTCCAATCAAACACTTGATGATCTATGGACTCTGTTATGATTCTAAATTTGTACTCCATTTTAAAAGATGTCACCGTATTAAATTCACCACGACCAGACCCCATTATCTCAAACGATTTTAACAAGATGGGATCTTTGAAGGCCATAATCAATGAACTTGAAGGCAAGTTACAAGCCTCCCAGCTTATGTGGGGCTTGCTAACGCGTGCGTCATTTGCGGAATGGCACCCATTATCTTGAAACCAATCTGCTGACTTCAAAGCATAGGACTTTAACGTTTTTTGACAACCTAATAAGAAAAAATAGGAATCAATAACAATCAAAAACAAATCTCTCAATTTCGTTAGCCCGAGAATAAGAGTTTGATGTAAGAGTTTCTCTACACTTACATAGACGCATGATCGCATATAAAGTCCCCGCGCGGTTTGTTTTGATGCCTCCAATCAAATTTAAGAGTAATATAGAGTCTCCATAACTCGAACACCGACGAGGCACACAAATTTGTTTGAGTTAAGGAAATTTTGAGTTATGTAGTATAGTTTATAAGGCATTGTTAACGGAAGGCCAAAAAACCTGTTCGAGTTAAAGAGACGATCGAGTCATAGAGGTACAAGTTAAAGTGATTCCACACATTTCAATTAAAGAGAATGTTTGGCATCATTTATACATAGTTGTTTTGAGAATAATATGTTATATTTTGTCTTTTTATAATAACATTGCCAAGATATGCTAAAATCTTGGAAAGAACTCATGAAATCTAGAAAAAATCCTTCGAAACCGCTTTTCCGTCATATTCCCGAGACATTTCTTTCCTAAAAAAATCGGACATTTTGCAGACGTAGTAGTGTAGTGGTTATGATTCTCGGCTCTCGTATGAGAGGCCAGGGTTCGATTCCATTTCGGTAATACGATTCACTTGGCAAGGGATGCCTTTGTCTGGATCCAAGCATACCAAGTGGTGGGAATAAGGTACCATACTCTGATACCAGAGTGTTGGTGATGGTTGGTGGTTGTTTGTTGACGTTGCTCACATAAATAATGATTCACCCGAGCAATCGTTATTCCACGCTTGTTCGAGTAATGGTCTGTGACCGCAGACGGAGGCGACCCGAAGGCTTTCGATAACCATCTACCCGAAGGTATGGGAAGGCACCATTCTTTCTCCCTGGATTTCTCCACTTACACTTGATCCTGCTTATCCAATTGCTGAGAGTCAAGCAAAGAGGCATCAAATACCATTTTAAACTAAAAACAAAGTCTTTGGCATGGCCCACGCACGTCGGGAATTGAACCGACGACCTTGCTCACCGTAGCCGGATGCTCTTCTATGCACTGCGTTCGAGTTAATAACTAATGCAACCATAATCCTAGGCTAGGGCCGTGTGGTATTATCTTTCTTATCCTCGTTTTGTATCAATGTGCAAAGCAATAAAAAAAATGAGTCAATTCCGGGAAGTGCTGGCAAGTTACTTTCATGAGTGTTACGCACATAATTAACGGCGTTAACGATGATAATGTGAACGATAATAGGGAAAGAAGAATGAGGAGAATAGTTGAAGTGGAACTTACGGAAATGATAGGACGCTTCTAACTTCATCTGGCTGCTCGTGTCCAGTTTTCCATTGATATTCTGACCATCTATCGGTGTGAAGTATATAAAGATGGTGCGATGGTACCAGAAGGCTAGATCTTTGATCGCCTCCTCAATAGTTGCGTCGAGCAGGAAGGAAATTTTAGCACCCTCTATTTTGACTGTGATGTCCCTTGACGCGTACGCATCGGCCACATCAAATTGACAGGCGGTCGCGTAAGCTTCATCCTTTCCAAGGAAAATCTTTGCATTTATTTGATATTGAGCACCGTCAGTACCATCTACTTGATTTTCATTGACCAACATCACGTCAATGTCCATCCCTCGTAATAACATATTCTCCCCCAATTCCACAAACACACCGAATTTGAAATTCAAGTCCACTTGTGCACCATCATTGGTCGTACATGTACCGCTAGCGGCGATATTGAACACCTTGCTTGAAGGGATAACCACCGACATCTTTCGTGGATTAGGTTGCACATCTATCAAAGTCAAAATCAAAATTATCTTCAGCTTTGTAATTAAATTTAAAAAAAAGTTTTAGAAAAACATTGGACGAGATAAAAAATGTCTTTATAAATGCTTTTGTCCCGCAAACTGATATGATTTTGAAAATTGAAAAATTGACCGCGTGAGCGTGGGTGTGGTAAATGATATAGAATACCTTGAATAGAGAATTCAATAGCCAGTCCATCTTTACAATTCTTGGGATCAAATAGACAATCGTCAGGATCTACGAATTCCACACTTCTCGAAGGGACATCTTCTGGTACATCGTAGACAAAACCATCAAATGAAGAGGAAGGACTGTTAACCAAATCGTGGATACGATATTCGTCCCGACCATGACCCATCAATGGCCAATGATGGTCCGCTAAAGGCGACAAAAAATGAAATTCTATAGTATCGATTTAATACTATTGTTGATGAGTTCAAAGTCGATTTTAGAAAAGAAGAAATTTAGTTGGAAATTTAGTTCAAATATGGTCCAGATCTTCCCTAGCCTTGTTGCAAGTCAAGGGAAAAAAATGCAAATAAAAAAAAAAAATTTAACGTACGTGTAGTGAGAGGAACTCCATAAAATTGAATTTTGCTGGCGTAGCATTGACCAGGAGTGCAGCGTGGCACATAACGAAACATCTTGCCGATCAATGGTTGCACGAAAGTGTCGGTTACCGTCAAATAATCCATCCAATCATCTTCCGATGGAACTAATTGCTATGAGGGAATAACAACTGAATGTATATTGGACATAGCTAATTATAAATATAGAATGGAAATAGAAAAGGAAGTACACGTAAAGGAACTGAAAAAACAAAACAAATGGTCATCAAAATTCGGCAAAAATACGAGAAATAGTTTACTAGCAATTCTTGACACTTAGTTTTCAGGTAAGGGCAGGCAAAATCCAAACAAAGATAAAAGAAATGTATGATATTTTGAGTTGCAATGATCCATTGTTTCAATTAGTTTGTTACTACATAATGATTTTACAAACCAAAAATTTTTGTTTCATACGGAAAAAAGTTCCAGCTTCAAAACTCAGTTTTATTGACAATTGAATCATGCTTGATGGTGGTCATTGTTATCAATAATGTTTTTGTTTGAAAAAAACAAAGATATAGCGAAAAAATCTGATGAAATTCTGCAAAAACGGTAATTTTCGGCATATTTCCGTCAATTTCGGCCGGAAAAAAATTTTCTTCGAAGATCGGATTCTGTCATATTTTAGGCATTGCTAATTTACATCTTTGTGCAAAAATTTAGAAAAAACTAATGATGAAATCTCGAAAAAATGACAAAAATCCAGTTTTTCCAGCATATTTCCGGCATGTTTGGCCGGAAATTTTTTTTCCTCAAAAATCAAGCTCCGTCACATTTTAGGTATAGCCATTTCGCATCAGTGTGCAAAATTTCATGAAAAAAAATATAAAGTACAGCTTGAGAATTTCAAGAGAAGCCGTTTTTCCGGAGATTCTTGGCTGTTCCGGCGATTTTTAGAAAGTTCCGGATTTAAAAATCAGTTTTATCGACAATTGAATCATGCTTGATGGTGGGCATTGTTACCAATGATGTTTTGGCGTGGAAAAAACAACGAAATATAACGAAAAAATCCAATGAAAATCTGCAAAAACGGCGATTTCCGGCAGAAAAATTTTCTCCATAATCGGACTTGGCTATGTTTTGGGCATTGCTAATATGCATCTTTGCGCAAAAAAAAGCCCTCTGAGGTAGGTACAAAAAGTTAGAGGTTAAAGTTAAAGAAACTCAGGAGGGGTATATGATGAAGCTAGAAGGAATGACAATACACGCCAAGAAAAAGTCTTGTAAAAAATCCATACATCATAAATCATGAGCGAATTGAGAGCAAAAAAATACCTCTACAGTGTTAGTTGGTCCTTTAAAGAAATCAAGTGTGTTTTCATCTTGACCAAACTGTATGAATGCCCCGCCAGTTGTACCGCCCTTCTTCACTTGGCGGTCAATACGCACCACCTTATAGGTAACAGGGAAGTCTACTTGGATGTAATAAAATGTTGAATCAATTGCAGTGTTGACACCATCACCATTTCGAATGGGAAGATATCCTTCGCCAACGTTGTCAATAATGCAACTAGTGAGGTCCTGTGGGTAAGGGTTTATGCCTCCGTGTGAAATGAGACCAAAACTATCGATTGGCGTGGTAGAAAGGAGAGCCGGAGCATCTAAAGGAAAATTTATTAGAGAAAGCGAAATTACCACACAGTCTACTCTCCATAACTCGAACGTTAAGAGGGGACGAAATTCGTGTTGAGGAGGTTTTGAAATAAGCGAAATTCCCTCATTTGTGGAAGAGCAAAATGAAAATAGATGGAAATAAATTCTCGTGTTTACAAGGGGTATTTGCCAGTCAAAAAAAATGTCTTTAAGAAGTAATATTCATGGTCCATTTTGTAATGACACGAACGAAAGGTTGAAACAAGAATCGTTCTATCCATGGATATAGAAAGTTTAAGTTATAGAGACAGCCTTGATATTCCGTGAAGAAACCAGCAAAACCGTTTGAGTTACGAAGACAGTTGTAGAGGTCTTTAATGAGAGTTCATAAGCAAATCTTCACAGTAACTTTCTAATTTACTCTAGTTAAGAAGACTATACCAGATATTGTGGTCCTGGTTATTAATAAACCCAGCTGGCGCACAACGTTGTTTCAACGTTCATTTAACGTTAAATGGACGTTGTGAACGTTAGATAAACGTTGAAACAACGTTATGTGCCAGCTGGAAAAGGAGGGAAAAAGAACTTACAATCAGTAAACCTGCATCCAAGCATGGTCAGTCGAAAATGTTGGTTAATGGTTAGTTTTAAAAAGAAAACCAATTCGTTTGTGGCCACAGGCTCGTTCACTGCCCAAGAATGCGGGTTCGATGTTCTGGCTAATCTACCCTATATAAGTAAAAAAAAGTGAACATTTAATATTAAGAACATTGGGTCATTTTTAAAGCCGTTAAATCTCAATAACGACCTAAGCCCATTTTACAGTCGAAGCTTCCCGTTGGTTAGTAGCAAAAACATCCAAAACTTTGGACCAACACCAAGTGGTTATCAGAGCGAAAAGTTGTTTAGACGTTATTTTCATTGATTACTTTTATATCCATAGGGTAATGTTATGTGTAGTGAAAATTCCACAGGCTTTATCGGAATCATTGTAAAAGGACTCACGGAAAACAGAAAGTTCTGAACACCTATTTCAATATTATTTCAAGTCTCGTGTTAGCCAAACATAGCTCATCATAAATAAATTTCTATATCAACTCTACACTCTGGTTACGTATGCTGGTTTCATTCTTTGCTAATTTGTCTCTCATTCATTGCATTGCTTAGCTTCAGTTTATGCTATGTCTCAATTCCTAGTATTTCACTAGTTCGAATATGTTCATGGTTTTAAGTAGGATTTTGATTTTTATCTTAGAGTATCTTTACATACTACAGAAATAGAATGCCTCAGCTTTTAATTAATTTTGATCCGCAAAATTTCATGAACAGAGCAGTCAATTTCCAAGGGCCTCTTTGAGATAGGAATTTTGATTCGAAACGTAGAAAGGAAAGCCAAATAGCAACCTAAATTAAAACAATGGAAGGGGGCCCACTATGGTTGTTTCGACGAGAGAAATCTTTAAAATTTATGATAAACTGAAAAAATGGCCTTGATCTCAAAGTTTTCTGTTCTGTGCTATCAAGACAGAGAGAAGCAAAATTCGTTTTATTCAATATAAAGATATCTACAAAAAATTAGTTCATAGTTTTCATAAAGGTGGAAAACTCACATGGTTGAACACACTCAGTGATTTGGTGATGCCAATGAGTCTTGTATCGCTTCCCAAACCAAACTTGACAACATCCGGAGCATTATTTAAAGCGAAATGATTATGGTAATACGTAACTTGGTTCAATTGGAAATATGATCGGAACTTGATGTAGCTCACCATCAGAGTGTTTGTGCTGTATGTGCACGTGTAGTCACGTGAGTGGAGCACACGCCCAATCATGCTGTAGATGTTACGACAATAGCCATTATCTTCATGATCATTAGTGGTTGTAAGGGTTCCAGCATCAATGTCCAGTAGCTCGTTCCGTCCTACGCATCGTAAACATCCTAAAAGAGTTCATCACAAAGAAATAAATTTACATCAATTCTCAATGGGCTTTTCCAGAAAAGATTTTTACCCCCACTGTTGAGGATATTGATTTTTCGAAGTATGAACCCCCCTGGATATCCTACTTCATTAGTAAAGACGTAAAGATATTATCCACTCTTAAAAATATGCTAAACCCCCTGGATACTCTCTCTTATAAAGATGCGTACCCCTGTATATCGTGTTTTCTACTTGAAAAGACCCCCTGGATATCCGATATCCTCAACAGGGGGAGACACGGACTATTTTTGGAAAAGCCCAATGTCCATCTGTGTTTTACTAACTTGATTCTTCGGAGAAAAACTCGGTGGTAAGTGAAAAAGTACCGACTTTTACAAATCTTATATGTAAAATAATGTATAGACATAAAATAACATAGATATTAAACCTGTGATTCTGTCTTTAGGTCTTCGGTATAGCGTGTGACATTGTTGGATTAGAAGAAAAAATGTAACCAAAAATTGAAAGTTCTAAAAATGAAGGTTGGATACATAAAATGTATAAAAACCATTTACAGTAGTAGACTAATGTAGATTCTCTACTTGAACCCAAGTGAAAAATAAAAACATATATAGTCCACCAACTGCCGTATGGATAATGGTTAATGATATTCTCATATTGGAAAACAATGAATTCAAAATGCGTGGGAATAGACCTTTTTATAAATTACGTTACGAACATCACTTGACTCGTTTGAAATTATCGCCATGGAGATTAACTCCCAGCAGATTTTATTAAAACTACTTTCTGTTCATAAAAAAAATCATTTAAACTTTCAAGAGACATATTCACCATGGTAATTGTGTGAATACGAGGCAAGTGATGTTCGTGACGTAATTTATGAAATGGTCTATTGGTGATAGATTTTTACAAAGGGTTGTTGAAAACCATTACCCAGATGGACAAACTACAATTACCCATGTAACCCTTGTCAATACTTTCAACGACGTTTTTGTAAGTAAGTCTACGACCGCAGTCGGAGGCGACCCGAAGGCTCTTCTTTCTCCCTGGATAGCTCCACTAACCCTTGATCCTTCTCTTAATTGCTGAGCATCAAGCAGAGAGGCATCAAGTACCATTTTGGGAATCTTTGGTATGACCCGGCTGGGGGTTAAACCCACAACCTTGCGAACCGTAGCCGGATGCTCTACCACTGCACTACAGTTTTAAAGAACTTAAGAGAAGTAAAAATTTCTCAATAAACTCCTCAACATAATTACGTAAGTGAAAAAAAGATTTATTTTTCAAAAATAATGCTCAAATGTTTCAAAGATGTCTACTTACGAGTAAAATCATGGCCATATCTCGTGAATAATGTCGAAAATTACATCTTACAAAACTTAGTTATTTTTATCAAGTAACAAAATAATTCAAATGCAACAAATTATATATAATGAATTCTCAAATCATGATAAAAAATAAATTGTTAAAACTCTGACAAAAAATATTCAAAATAGTAAATCTTTGAAGTATTTATTTCCTATTCAGCATAAAATATGAATAATTCTGAATAATGCAATTTCAAAATTGAATAAAGTTTATCATATTTTATTAATGAACTGACAATATTTTGTACTATTGTGTAACCATAACCACCCTGTTTGATGGCGCTTAAATCCATATGACCCCAAAGAAAAAGAGAAACTTTCTTTCATCTACTTACATCAAGGGACAAATTTTCTCATTAAAATAAAGACATGGTCTTTTAATAAATAGGTAGCACTGCTAGTTTAAAAAAGAAACAAATGAAACATTTCCAAAAAAAACCTAACATATACGAGTATACTGTGTGGTTGACAATTACAATACTTTAAAAAGGAAGCCAGCAACCGCATGAATTTAATAGTCAACACAAGAAGTTTTGAGATTTGATTGTTCTATTCGTTACCGTTAGAGATGTAGATGATTTTCCAATGGAGAAATAAATTAATTCAAGCTTGAGTAGAAAGTAAACAGTCTAATAGACCTTTTCATAAATTACGTCACTTAACTCGTTCTCAAAATATTGTGCTATGGTTATTGAACCCAAAAGGTTCATATTCAAGGTTTCAAGGTTCACACTCTATTTAAAAAAGGTCAAGGTCTCGAGGGATATAATCAAACCTTGGTAATTGTTTCAAAACGAGACAGTCGTTGGACTAAAATAAGACCTATTGATATTAGAACAAGGCAACTAATCAATGGAAACAACAATGATCATATCGGTGGTAGAAATCTTGGAGTTCATCCATAGATAACCAACATTAGTTGATACCAAATATTAATGACTTTTAATTTCGAAGTTTGCAAAAATTTGTCAGGTGTTAATTAAAAATCTTAATGTAAATAATTTAAAATAATCTAAAATTATAACATAAAAAAGGATGGTATATTAATTATTCTAACTGAACCAAATATCAAGAAATACTTTTAATAGCCTCAAACAAAGAATCCGGGTTTGGTTTCTCAGCCACTGCAGAGACGTTGATTCCAAGTTTTCTGACAGCTTGTGCAGTATACTCCCCTATGCAAGCCACTTTCACACTTTCGCCCAATCCACTAATTAATTTTATCAGTGATGACATGTGAAATTCCGCACCAGACGGGCTGTAAAAGGTAACAACATCCGGCGTAAAACCTATTAAATAGTTCTTAAGATTTGTTTCAAATTGTGTATCAGGGATAGTTTTATAGCATGAGATAGATTCGTTGGGAATTTCTTTCTCCGTCAGTCTTTTAGGGATAGTCTCACGTGCTAAATTACCACAGAGAAACATCAAAGGTTTTTCAGTATTTTCTTGTTGCTTGATTACTAGATCTGATAATTCTTTAGCATTGCCCGTCTCCGAACCCACTGATTCAAGACCCAATTGTTTTAAACAGTTCTCAGTGGTACGACCAACAACATACAAAGTGAAATCTGCCATCTGTCTTATCTTTTCAATATCACTAGGTTCAACAACCTTCTCAAAGGCAGTTACAGCTCGACGACTTGTGAAAATCAGACCTGAATATTGGTCTATTGTATCCACAAAATCTACAATTTTGTCCAAGTTACAATACTCAAAACCAAGCACTGGGACCGAGGTCACGTTTCCAATCAGAGAGTCCTGGAAACGAAGATGATATTTATCACTTTCTTCTTCCTCTTGGCGAAGAAGCAGTACATTCATTATTTTTTGTTCTGAAAAACAAAAAGGAAAAACAGAAAAATGTCATTATATGGCGGATAAATCTGAAAGTAAGAAAACTCGACCGTAAATTAGTAAACATCAGGAACTTCAAAGTTCAGTTGAATCGTATCATAAGAGTACCAAATCGTATCTTGGGTACCAAAACAGAATATTTTTCAGTTTGCAATCCAAAATCAGGTGAAACAGAAATTGTCTCGACGTGTATCTCGAAAGCAAGAATTCTTTTAATTTGTTTCAAACAAATAAAACTTTCCACATTAGTTTTTACGGGAGAAAGTGAAGAGTTGTCATTGGAGAGTTTTATCACCAGTTTCTTTTTAGATAAAGTATTGTTTTTCAAAAATAAAAAATATGAAAAAAGAGCTGTTTAGAATAAAAGAATCATTTATATCGAGGATCTAAAAACAGGATGTGACCCGTTTTATAAAGGATCAGGAAGCGAATTTTGCAAAACCAAAACTTATAGCGATAAAATTCTCAAATTCAAAACTAAACAGAAATGATTCTTGGTGCTGGAGCACTTCACCTAACATAGAGACTAAACAATGATAATGAAAATATTGTTTTCATGATTCAGCTCAAAATGTATAAAATCTAATGAAAAAATTGACTAAGTATTGTTATCTAAACACAGTTCCTTGCATACTACCAGGTCCAATTGAAACTTGATCAAGCACCTTCAAGTGATGTGGATTATATTGCTCAATTCGACCTTTCAAGATACTTGGACCAAGAAACTGGCTGAGAAACTCGAGACAATCAAAAGCAGCACTTTTAGTTAATGCACTGTCACATGTTGCTGACTCAAAAATGAGATCAAAGAACTGTTCCAGATATTTCTTGAAAACACGTTTGGTCAATCCTTTGGCGATATTTGGGATGACTTTGTTGATGGATTCAAGGAGATGCAAGTAGTGGGTGTAGTGCTTATGAGTTGCTGCTTGGATCATGATAGGAATGTATTTCTCCACCCTGGGTACGGCAGCAGGAACACTTGACATCTCACTGAGCAAATAAACACAACCATCGACAGCTTCCCATGGTTCTGCAGCTCGTTTGAATGAATGATCCATACAACCACCACCACGACGCCCCATTTTTGGTGCCAGTGAACCACAAGAATACATTTGCTGGTTGGAATGTAGTTCTAAATCATTATCTCTTAGTTGTTTGATAACACCATACGTCGCAACGCCTTTATCCAAGCCCTCATATCTCTCAGAGCTAGATTTTTGCTCCTTGATACCGTCAAAGTCTTTTGAGACTTGATTGAAGACATACTCAAGAGCTTCTTCACCATAAGCTTTGGCGACATTGGTCAAAGCGACAGCCCCTCCCTGGCGAACTGATGGGATAGGATCGTGGAGATTGTGGAAGAACAGTGGGTAGAAAGTGCTGAGTAAGGATTTGCTCTCATCTGGAAAGTTCAAGATGAAATTACCACAAGCAACACAAGCTGTATCTCGAACTGGCCAACTCTCATCTTGAAAACAAAAGTGAAGTGCTTCAAGAAGTCGTGGAACATGTGGTTTGACTACCTCGTTATCAATTTTTGAGCTCAATTCCGCCATACAATGACATGCTGCTTCACGTACCGCATGATTGTCACTCTCTGTCTGTTTCACATAAAAATCAACAATTTCTGTGATAAATAAAGCAACATTGGCACGACCCTGGGTTCCCATGATCAACTTCCAGGATTCTTGGTTGTAAAGCTTGACACCTTCAGCTAAATAGTAGCGATTCAAACACATAGGTGGCAAAAGAGTTTTGAAATATAATTTTTTATCTTCATCTTCAAAACCCTCAAAGAACTGACGCGTTGCAACAGACGCAGCAAGTCTGACTTGACTCCAATTATCAGCCAGTCCAACATAAAGATGTTGAGCAAGTTTCCCAGCTACGTCATTCTTTGATCCATCTTTTGAAGACACACCGTATCGTGCCAGTGAGGCGCATAGATAATAACCAGTTTCCCGAACAAATCGATTGGTGTGACTCAATGTATCAAAAATCAAATCAAGCAGATCCATATTAACGAATTGAAGAAAATGTTCACCACAACCTTCAATAATGGATTGTAAACCTTTCATACTGGTTTCCAAAGACTTCCATCCAGCTGTATCATGAAAGATATCTTTGGCATCTTTATGATCATCTCCATTTTTAACATTGTCCCCAGGAATGTCTCTAGTCAAGTTCTCCTTGATACTAGCGATCAACTTAGGTTCACATTTTCGGTAAATGTTAGAATCAATTCGGTTACAAAGGGCCCCTAATAAATCACCAGCAACTATACGAACCCTGAATTCTGGATTTTCCAAATGAGCGAGACCAATTGTTAGAAAAGTGTCAACGTTGATACCAGAACTGTCATCTCCAATTGACTCAATTAAAATCCGTGATGCCTCTAAATGACCAAAGATCTCTTCCCATGTTGATCCATTCCGTTCATCTGACTGAAGATATGCCAACAAATAATTTTGTAACTTCTGAAACTCTTCCTTTGATGATTCTGTATTTATTTTATTCTTTTGTAAAGCAACTTTGAAACTTAAAGCTCCTTTATCTCTGTCAAGTTTAGCATGGCTACCAAGTAGTTTCAAAGCTGCTGTAAATGGATCAGTCATAATTTCTTATTATTTCTTAAACTAGAAATAGACAAATTATCATTTATGATTTCACGTAACAAATTTTCACAACGTGCAAAGGTTTGAAAATGTTGTCTTTTGCAAAACTTATTATTAAAACCACAAATAAATATTTTCAAAATGGTTCAAAAACAATAAAGTGTTTCAAATATTTCAAAATGTTTCAAAAAAACATAGACATCGTAATAAAGGTTCTGGTCTTGGAGGACATAGAGTATTTTAATGCTACTACCTACTAGGTTTTTGGGAATGACTTAAATATTAAAAAAACAAGCAAAAAACTCTCTTGATAAATTAATTGTGCGTAGACATAAACTTATTATTATAACTAATTAGCGGCATCTTTATTTGTTTCAATTTGTTTCGACGATTCTAATTTTTTCTCATCTTTAGTTCTCAAACGAAAGCAGGAATGGATGTGAGGATTATATTGTCAAAAGATTCTTTCCGATTGGATGAAATCATTTAACTAACCTTTATTTGATTGGATGTTATTTTTTAAGAGCCATATTAGTTACTTTAATCGTAGAAATTTTAGCGAGACTAATTTTAGCGTATATTAGCGAACCAGGAAAATCTTGATTTTTTTGGGATTTATTTTAGCGAATCACGATTTCAAAAAATTTCGCGTGAATAAATTTTAGCGAATACTCGTATTACATTATTGATTGCTTTCGTTTTCTAGCATTTCCTTGTACTGAAACCCTTCCTATTGATAAAAATGTATCAAGGCAATTTAACCAAAAATTTCGCGCGGATAAATTTTAGCGATCTGGCGAATCGGCGTGTTTTAGCGAGATTTATTTTAGCGAAAATAGGGAAAACTCGCTAAAACGCTAAAATTAGTCTCGCTAAAATTTCTACGATTATAGTACATGTTGAGTTTCAAAATTGGACTCTTACGGTGCAGTGAAGTGAAAAGGTAGACTTACAGTGCATTTACTCCACCTTTCCGACCGATAGTTTGATTTTATATCTTTAAATGAACCAGTGACGTCAGTCAACATGATGTGCAAAACAAATCAAAAATGGGAAATGGATGTGGGTCAAAACTATAACTATAAAGATACAGATTTTTACTGTAGTACCTGATAGAGAAAATTGTCTAGCTTCAGGAACAAAAATAATATCCAAAATGTGATTTGTGAGCATTTTTGAGAAAAATTATGTCAAAAATGTTCTTAAAGTCTGCCTCAATATAATTTGCAGTGGAGACAAAAAAGCTGTAACTTTTGATAGAATTCGAATAAGATAACAGTTTTGTGCTCGTTAAAAAGATAATCCGGAATGGAGTATTATCAAAAAAGAAAAAAATGAAAAAATGAAAAAACGAAGATGAAAAGTGAAGAAGAAGAAAATCAACTTTGTAGAATAATGCTATAATCTTCTCATTTTTACATCACAAATTCTTCAAACTTAGAACGTCATAAATGCGAAAAAATCTTCCGGCTTCATACCTGCAAAACTATCAGCATCTTGCCGGTAATACTCTTATTGAGTCTTATTTTTCTGGGCTAGTGACATAAAGATCAGGCCCTGTCCAAGTCTTGAAAACCATTGAAAAGTCCTACTTTCAAATCGCTGTATGCCTGGAATTTTCAGTAGCCTCTGTAAATCCCTTTTAAAGTGACAGGATTTTCAAGGGTTTTATGATTTGCTGAGGAACCTCTTACCGGCGTTTCTTAAAGTTTCTTTTAAAGGCGACAAGTCTAACAAGCCAATGTAGACCTTTTGCTAGGCAGGACGTCATGTTTGATAATTTAAATACTCCAGCATTAAAACAATGATAAGAAAATATGCTTTTCAGCCATTCTAATTCGCGTGGGCATTTGGCTTTTGCTGACGTAAAAGTGCTTACTGTACTATAGAACCCAGAATTTTTTGCCGACGCAAATAAATCTGAATTAGAAAGGCTGCTTTTGTGTGTAATTGTTGTGATGCTGGAGTTTTTCATTATTCAACATGACATCGCTCCTAGCAAAAGGTCTACATATTTCTTGGGTTAGTGAAAGATTGTTCTAAACTTAGAATTTGCAGATTTTTGGCTATGCAAGATTTTCTTATACTTGTAGACGGACAAATATAATTTTTGCAAAGCGAATTTATGAGCAAAGCAGTTATGCTACATTGTGTGTACGTACCTTTAACTTCTATCTCAAACAAAAATTTGCTATATAAATCACATCATTAAAACGGTGATTTTGTCAAAATGACCTTGAATCAGCTTGAATGGTTTTCTTTGAAGCCACAAAACTTTTCTCGGTCTGGTAGCTAGGACTGCGATAAAAAAATTTTTTTTAAATGGTAGGGAGTGAACAGCAAAATAGTTGCCGAAAGTTGAAACACAGACCTAGAATCTGAAGTTGATCAAATTAACGCGCGGACACGCATCTAAACAGTGGTTCTTTGGTTTTAAATGTTTTTTTTGCTGTTAAATGGAAAGAAATTTAGTTCGAACCGTGACAGAAAGGATCTCCATCATTCCTGCCTTTTAAAAGCAAGTATCAAGAACTCAAAACCTTATACTATGCTATATTCCACTTTCATATGTCTTACGCAACAATTATCTGGGGACAAGGCCTTACTCAAAACTCTCGAATAGGAAAATTACAAAAAAGATGTTTGCGTATTCTACCTTTTTCAGATTTTAATGCTGAGACTTCCCCTCTTTTTCAAAACCTATCAAATTCAATATTCAACTTGCACATCAAACTCTATCTAATCTTTCTTCTGAAGCTGTTACAAACGTGCTAAACTACAAAACCCTGACACACATTAATCACACAAGAAATAGTTACCTGAAACTTTTAGAGCGCCCCAAGGCAAAAACACTCAACTTTGGATTGAAATCCATAAAATATCAATCACTTTTAAATTGGAACCAACTATTATTACAAACAAAGACTGATCTTCGACCATTATCTGAATATACAATCAAAAAGCAGGTTAGAGACTTCCTTCACATCTAATCCTCTCACATACCTTGAAAATGAAAGTTCATCTTTACAAAACCTTGAAATTCACATACAATGACAATTAATATTTTCCAGGTCTTTCAATCGTTGATGTCATAATTTTTTTCTTTTTTGTATTATTGTTATTATTTTTTATTTTTTTTATGTGTTTTATATGGTTTATTTATGGTTAGGTATGTAAAAATTGTTTTTATTCTGATTGTAAAGTTTAAATAGTTTTAATAACCCTCGAGATACCTCCCATAATGATATTCGACATGACCAACTCATGCGACCAGGTGTTCATTTCATTTGATTAGACGGTACGTCTCCTGGCCTGCATTCCCTCCCCTAATTTATACAAACTTAAAATATGTAAATTTTTAATGATATGCAGGCGAAGAAATTACTTTGAATTGAATTGAAATTGAATTGAAATGAATTGAATATCAAATAAGGTAAATCAATGAGAGGTTTTTGCAAGTTGCGCGGGCGGGAGTAGTGCTCTTTAGTGAACTGAACTTACCTTGCAAAACCAAGTTCATGTTCAATGATAAAGAGATTCGGAGGTAATGAAATAGAATCAAATTTGTCAAGAAATAAATCAAAACTGGCCAAGAACCAACAAGCCATCTTTGTAGATTTTTGTTTTTGTTTTGTTTTTATGTTTTGAGGATTTCAACAGAAGATTCGAATAAAAACCATTTACATTAGAAGAACTAGAAGGAAAGCGTTGCACGGGGCAATGGGTGTTGTGAGGACCCTCCTTGCGCTCCAGAAACGTCTGGAGCAAAAAGTGTTGTTTCGTTTCACTTCCGGTGTTCCGGAGCACGATTTTCAACGATTGGTCTGCACCTGAATGTTTCGAAGCAAGATATCCGCAATATAATCACGCGATATAATTACGATAGTGCTCACTGTGAAAACTAACTGCACACATGTGTATTTTAAAAAAATCACTCGACCCCGTGTGATGCTTATGAACATAATGTGAAAAATTCTCTTTCATCAATGGCTGAACCATCATTCTCAAAGACTATAAGTATTTTATTTGACCAAAGTCCATCTTCTCTGGACAAATATTTTTTTGTAACCATGTTTAAACAGTTTTTTAAAACGTGTTAAGAATCACTTGCTCCGGAAGCACCGGAAGAACTTTCCGTAGAGGAAAATAGTGTTTTTTTTAGCTGCTCCCGAAAACTCCGGAAGTTCCCGGAGAGGAAAATTGTGTTTTTTAGCTGCTCGGGAGGGTCCTGTGTTGTGCCGCCATGGTTTGTGTGGTGTGTTTGGGGTATTATAAGGCTTATGGATCCTGTTTTTTTTGGGGTTTTATCAGAGTGTCTTTTATTTTGCTAGCAACTTGTGAATTGAGGTGGAGTCTGGATTGCTTTGCAACCCTTATACAATACGGCTAGTCTTTCCTAATTAGGAAAGGGTTTCAGTACAGTCAAGTACAGTCAGTACAGTCAAGTATCAATATTTGAGATATTACGAAAATTGCTATTGTTGATGAATTTTTGCCGTAATTGGTTTCATTTTTAACATAAGGTCTTAGCAACGGGTACCGTGATACCATGAGCATAGTTATGGGGCATTGACTAACATAGAATTTTAAAAAGATTCACACTGTCATATTCTGCATTACAAAATACACCTGTTATATGTTGGGTTTTTTTCTCTGTGTTTTGTAGGCTTAATTATCGTCATACAAAGTAAATAAAACCCCCTGGAAATCTTTAGGTTTTGATAAGCAAAATACTTACATACTATTGTTTACTTTTCAGGTATTCATCCAATCAGAATTCACGCTCAGAAACTTTCAACCAATCAAAATCTAATTGTGGCTTTAGGAAATGATCCAATCAGAATCCCAAAGCTAAAGACTTACAGCCAATCAGAATTTGTTAGCGAGCGGTATATTAAAACAGAATGAAACGCCAATTTATCAAAGATTTGTTTAAAACCACCTTATTTTTTGTAAAGTTATGTCTAATTATCGAAAAAATTTGCATTTCAACATTAATCTTAAAATCTCTTTTTTTGTTAAGGGGTCACTCACATATCGATTCTACCCACCACTAACGTCAAATTGACGCTAATTTGAAAATCCCACACCCCCGGGTGGGCCCACCTCTTAACATCAAAGTTTAAAAATTATCAAAAATCAATGAAACTCTAAATTTTCTCCTTCACTTTTATCGTTGTTTCGTCAGCCATCTTTAATTTCGCTACGGCTTGCTCAGTCAGTTTACATTTAAAAAATAATGGAGATAATTTTCTAAACTTTTTTCGGAAAGTTGCCAGAATTAATTATCTCCGTAAGCATAATCAACAGAATAGCAATATTTCACACACAAAAAAGACTGTCTGCAAAATTCAAGGGCCATGCAGACCGTCTAAACAAAAGGAAGACAAGACATAAACATTGGGCCGTTTGTTTTGGTTTAAATTGTTCTATAAAATAGCGAAGCAAACAAATACTCAGACGTGTATAAAAGAAGAAAGAAATATGGAAACATTTGTCATGGGAATAAACGTCTCAAAAATGATATTTAAATTTCTTAGCGTCACAGACTCTAAAACCCCACCCCACCCAATTTGCCGTTAGTTATGGCCGAAGAATCGATATGTGAGTGACCCCTAAGGGGCGGTTTGTCATATTTTAGCTGTTTAGCATAACAAAGAAAGAAAAACTCAGGAGGTCATGTAAATTGACTATTTTGACTGCTTTTACCCATTTTTCTAAGACAGAATAATTTCAAACTTGACTTCACTGAAAAAAAATAGTAAAAAACTTTCCTAATTAGGCAAAAACCCAAATTGAGGAGAAGTTTGGATCGCTTTGCAACCCTTATACAATACGGCTAGTTTGGCTTGAGTTAACATCTGATTCTCAGTAATCTGTCAGTATACAATGCCAACTGTAGGTGTAGGAGGAAACAATTAAAAACACAGTTAATAACAAGCTTTGTTGGGGAGGGAGGAGAATAGCATCTTCTACTGCTGGGCTCACATGCACAGACCACAGGCATACAGCACACAGGACTCATCCAAAATTAAATTAATTCAGCTTAATTCTATGAAACAAAGAGCTCTTTAAAAACCTAGTCCTAACAATCTAATCCAATATATAGACCTTTTGCTACTTGGAAGTTGATAAAAATTGACCGTCAGTCGAACATGGTTTTTTTTCCTATCTACTACAATTTTGTGTTTCCCGGGGTTTTGTTGTTTTGAATTGATTAACAATAGGTAGGGTCAGGGTTGCTAGTAACGGCTTGTCACTGTGCCGGGTGCATGCTTGGCGCCTTGGGCCCCGAAGGGTTGCTAGTAACGGCTCAAATTTCAGTCAGGTTAAAAAAGGAGTACTTTTACCCACCATGTATTATAAATAACATTACCCCCGTCTTTTTTGTCATTCTATAATAAGTATTTACAAATTTTGTGCTCTGTGAGAGTGTGGCTCAACGGATAGCGCGCTGGGTTTCTGATCAGAGATTCTTTCATTTGGCTGTTTGGTGGGTTCAAGTGTGGGTTCGAATCCCGACCCGGTTGGGTCACGACCCTGGACACCGCCGTACATTGTACGGTGTTGTACGGTGGGGCTTGATTTAAATGTCCAGTGGGAATTAAAGGTTAACTTTGAAAACACCGTACATTTTCCCACCGTACATTAAATTTCCCACCGTTCAATAGTACGGTGGGAATGCGATCGCGAAAGACAAATTCCGTGGTCAAACTTAATGTACCAAAGAAAGTTTTTCCGACTCAGAAGTTTTTCAGTAAGTCCGACCACGGTTGAATATCTAAAAATTTGCATGCTTTCTGAAACTGAAATCAATTTGGTACGGTGGTGAAATAGGTTAACTCGAAATCCACCGTACACCCCACCGTACCCACCGTACACCCACCGTACAACACTGTACAATGTACGGCGGTGTCCAGGGTCTTGTTGGGTTGATATTTGGAGAAAGTTTGAAATATCATATCAAATTCAAAGAAAAGTTAGTAGAAGTCAGAAAACAAGTCTCAGAAATTCAGAAAATAGAAAAGGAGATAGAGAGATAGGAAGTAGAAAAACAAAAGGGGGGGTGTTCGATTCGGTTGGCAAACGATATCATACTCCAGGATGCATCGTCTCTTATTTTCCCCCTATTTTCTACTTCACGAGTGTTACGCGTAAGCCAAATCGCGTATTACGAACAACCTCTAAATTGCCGAGTACAGGAGAAAAAAAATCGAAATTCAAAATGGCGGCCAAGCCCACGCTGATAACTATCAAAAATCTTCGTTTTTCAATCAGCTATTGCAGCTCAATAAATCAATGAAATAATTTGAAATAAAAAGTAAACAAACCTTGAACCTTTCATGAATCCAAATAAATAAAGGTATTCATCTAAAGTGAAGATTACATTTCAAAATAAAACGATTTCCAAACCAACCTAAAGTCAGTGTCTGCCAACTAAAAATGTCTCTGCAGGTTCACTGGCAAGGAGTTACGACTTCAGACTTTAGATTCCAATTCTTGTATAGGCTGCAACTACACTGCCAGATGATCTGTATTACAAAGACTTCCAAGTGAGTCCATAAGTTAAGAAAATGAGATTATCATAGAGCACGGGGGTTTTGTTTTTAAAAACAAACTTCAAAATAAAATTGTTAATGAACTTCTTACTTAAAATATCACTTACTTACATAATTTATATATGATATAACACCCCTTTCTTAAATAAATGGCCTCTTAAAGTCTTTTATGTTTGCCGCAAGAAGGGAGAAACATTTAATTTGACCCCCGGTTTTTTTTCTCTTTTTCTAACAAATTCCCGCGCGTTAGTGTAGACACAACTTTAATCCGGGGAAATGAAGCGTTTTCATTGGTCTAAAATCACGGATGGTCACGTGACCAGAATTTTTATCCAGGGAAATGCCGTGGCCGCAATGTTTTGCTTTAGTGAGATTGACCATTTTGTTGTTTAGATTTGAGCGGGCGAAATTTCTGTACAAACCAAAATATGGCTTCGTTGGAATACCGGTTGAAACACTTGTGACTTTCCTATCTACTATCCTGATTTTCTGTCATTCTCAAGTGTTTCTAACTGTTTTCTAAGTATTTTTCTGAAATTTGCCCGTACCGGTGAAACAGGCCTCCGACCCCGGCCCGAACCACCAAATGCAAGCAACCTTGGTTTACTAACCCAACGCCTAACCGCTTACGCCAACGAGACACGGCAGAAAGTCGTCATTCACAAATACTTTTATAGTGTGTAATTTACAGGCCTTAATTAAGAAAGCTTCCAACCCTACCGGTGCCCCTACAAGGATCCCTACGGGATCCCAAGTTAAGTCACAGGGTACGAATGCCCCTAAGAAGGCCTTTGCTTCGGCCTTACTTACATTGTGACTCTCGAGCTCCAACCCTAACCCTAACTGATAATAACCGAACCCCCGTCTAGGTCTGCGGATTAAAAAATTTCACTTGCATCCTGGAGTATGATATTGTCTGTCAACCGTTCGATTCACGGTCAATTTCTATCACCCACCTTGCTACTTAACACGGGACTTAACTTACAGTCCAAAATCAAAAATGTGCAGAGTCAGTTTTTCTCGCCGCAACTGAGCTTACCATCTTTCTATATTCCGCGCGGCATTTCCCACGTGAGCCGGAAAATATTATCGCAGATTTAAAATCAACAAGAGCCGCAAAGAGCGTAAGGGTTATTGCGAAGCGAATTTATATTATGAGCGAAGCATTGTATGCATGTACCTTTAACTTCTATCTCAAGCAAAAATTTGCTATATAAATCCCATCTTAAAACCAATGATTTTGTCAAAATGACCTTGAAGGGTTTGGCCTTAAAGCCACGAAATTTTTCTCGGTTTGGTAGCTAGGATTTCAAAAAATGCCGTTTTAAAATCGTGTACCCTAATAGCAGTGAACAGCAAAAAAATTACCTGAAGCTGAAACACAGATTTAGAATCTGAAGTTGATCAAATTGATGCGCGGGCACGCATCTAAACAGTAGTTCTTCGGTTTTAAATGTTTATTTTAGTGGTGACAGGTGTTTCAATGAAGTGAATACAGTCGCTCTCATGTTGTCACACACCATTTACAGGAAAGAAAGAGCTTTGCGCGGGGCGGCGGGTATTGTGCCGCCGTGGTTTGTGTGGTGTGTTTGGAGTATTATAAGACTTAAGACCCTGTCTCTTTTGAGGTTTTATCAGAGTGGCTCTTATTTTGCTATCAACTTGCGAATTGAGGTGGAGTCTGGATCGCTTCGCAACCCTTCTTACAATAGGGCTAGTTGAGGGATTTCATATAGTCTGAATCGCAGACCTCTACAAAACTGCATGTAGAAGAAGAAGCACGAATCCGTTAGTGGATGCAAGCAGCCTAGGGTTTTCAATGCACGAACTTCGATTCAAATTACCAAAGTTACAGTTATAAAGAGAAATTCTCACTAACACGTAACAGTACAGAAGAAACATTTTTTTTGCAATCAAAGCTCGAAAACTCGAAAACTCTACAACTAAAAACAAACTCCTTAACTCAAACAAATCGTTTTCTCTCTTCGTTTTCTCTGATGATTGTAACTTTTAGCTTCACACCTTGTCTTCATTGTGTATTACTTAATTGCTTAGCATCAGAATTATCTCGGTAAAACTTACGCCCGCCAAAAGAATCGAAGAAGAGTTTATAGCGTGATACACTTTAATAGTAAAGGAATTCAAAGCTGCGGAAAATATCAGAACAATGATCTATTGAGTCTCAGCCAAGGTAAAAAATGTTGTTTGTGTAGGAGCAGGTGGCAAGTTTTTTCTTGCTTACATTACACCTAAGATTAGATAAATGATAAATATATACATTGCATAAAAATACTTCTAACAATAAGTCGGGACTAAATAAATGATATGAAAACTTTAAAATTAAGATTTATTCGCCCGTCCGAGAATGTCCAGTTTTACTTTGTTGATAAAGATTTGATGAAATAAGTATATGGGCCGGCTGAAAACGGGTATGTACGAGAGCAAGAAATTTCACTCTCTGTTACAACTTTATTTCCATAAGTAGACATTCAGCGAGAATTCCAACGATGGTATTTGACTTTTTGATGTTCATTGTTTGTGCTGCTTTGAGCACTACGATGGTCCTCCAACCTGCTCCAAGACCAACGAGCCTGAAATTGAAACGACAAGTTTAAAAGAACATAGATTAATAAAATCGTGTTATGTGCGTAAAAACTTTCGTAAATGATATCACATTTTGTTTACCAAAAATTGATGTGAAAGCAGGGTGAATATTAAGATATTCTAAACATCGACTAGACTTTTATCTTTGCTTTATCTCACTGCTATAGATGGCAGTTTTTTCTAAGTCTAGCCTTAAGCACGGAGATAAAGAATACGTGAAGTGTATAATCAACTTTATAAGATAGTGCGAGCTTACATGTTGAGGGTGATTCTGAACCAACTTTAGTGAAGGGTGTGGATTATTATGTCGGTGTCTTGAAGTTGGTAACGGTTTCCGTTGCCATTGTTTGATCTTTAGATCAGCATGATCCATCTGATATTGTTGACAATATGAAGAAGTCCCAAATTTGAATTCAGTATATATTGAACGAACTGGTTGTGGCCTAAATTTGATTAAATAAAAAACAAAATCTTATATCAATAATTCTTTCATTACAGGAACAGGAACTATGCCCATTACTACAAGAAGACATCAGCAGAAATTGAAAAAATTCTATTTTCTGCTATTTTTGCTGACGTCATCAAAAAGTTTAAAAATTTTGCAATCAGAATGATAGTTTAATTGTTTACCATTGGTGAAAGTTTCATGAAGTTTAGTTAACTACAATCATGGTGGAAATCTATTGAGAATTAAGCTTATTTCCTATCGTTTTTCGAAATTTGGAGTTTGCGGGCGAGAAAGTCGAATTTGGGCAATCTCACAAATTTAATCGGATATTTCAATTTGACTCGGGTTTATAGACCGACCTCCAGGCTATTTTATGAGCCTTATTGAACCATTTTTGAACATTTAGGTCCTGAGATCCTAAGGTCCTAAAACTATACCCTTCCAACCTACTTTAGAGCACTTACAAATCGATTGTGGTTTCAAAACTTCCCGGTGGATTTCCCTTTTTTCTCAAATATAACGACTACGATTGTAGTTCTTGAGATATTCAATTTTTTTTGTTATGTGCCGTCATCACAAATGGCCTGAGAAACAGGTTTTTAGCCAAAATCTCAAAAAGGCAAAAATTAAATTTAAGTATAATAACAGCCTTTTTCATTTTTTACAACGGAATATGCTTCTTTTGATGTATGACACATTATACTAAGAGGAGTGGAACTGCTCCCGAAAAATTACCGAAAATTTGGAAATGCATTAATCAATTTAACTGAGAATCGAATCATCAAACTTACTTGAAATCACTGGCAATCGGGAACGGTATATATTTGAAATCGTTTTGATATTTTGTTTGGTAGATGGAAGGAAAAGTTGGGAATTTTTGGAAGGTAGGACGATACAATGCAGAGAGTGTTCGTACGTTTCCATTACTTATTCTTTCACCGCTGATGTAACCTGGCTCACTCGCCGTTGCTGCAGAAAAAAATGATGAAAATGGATGTTAATATTTGCCTTAATGACAAGTCAACTCATTTTGACCATTGTAAAAAGCTGAGAATTAGAACTTTTTCGTTTCAGTATACATAGAGTGCCTTAAGATTTCTTCAGTACTGTACCCAACCGGCTCAATCTTGCGTCAGTAATACCATACTCAACCTTAATGGAAAATCAATTAATTCAAACCAGAAAAGAAAATTCTGTATCATATTCATGTAAGCATTGCTTTAATTCCAAAGTGAATTTAAAAGTTCATAAATAGCTTTTATTCATTCAAAATGTTTTATCCCCAGCCGTTTGAAAATAATTATCGAGACCGTAAAATACAAAGGGGTGTTTGAAGATTTATTTGATTTCACTTGATCTTCGATACCGATAGTTGACCAAAAATATCGAAATACCGATAGTGAAAAAGGGTCTTTTACTGATACCGAGATGCTCTTGAAATACCGATTACCAATTTATCTTTCCCCGATACCATGCACCGATCTAAAAAGGGGCCATTACCGATGAAAATATTATCCCGTACGCACCCCCTTCCTATATCTGTGGTTTTCCCAAAAAAAAATTATAAGTTAGCTTGTACTTACAGCAATTTCTACTTGATGAGTTAGAAACTCTTGAATTTTGCCTTTCATTATTTCGGCTTCCATTCCTAGTTTCCAATCTACAATATTGTGATGAAACTTTTTGTGAAAATTGTAGATCTGTTGAGTGCTCTCCCTGAACCATTTGCCTGAAAAGTCTTGCAGTTTTGCTTTGTTGTGATATCTTTAAAATTTCTTGGACATTATCTTATGCGTGTATATGTTATCAATTGTATTACATACTATATCACATTTTTAACATGATTTTTGATTACTTTTTGAAAATTTCATAAGGGATTTTGAGAGAAATTGTTTTTTGATAGTTTTAACAAAGAAACATAATTTTCTAATTATCGCCTTCACAATTAAGCTACTCTTATGTGTTGATGTAATCGCCATGGTCACGCTTTGTGTCTCACTTGGTGAGAGAATTGCTAGAAGAATACATCAGAAAGGTTATACTATTTATGATAGATAGAGAGTTTTCATCAGGAATCGAAATGCCATATATTTCCCATCATTTTCAAGGCAAAGAACGAGAAGGTGCAGAAGTTCCATGGGGAACAGAACCAAAAGAACGTTTGGGTAATTCTAAATATCTCTAGTTTATATCTTTATAATACATGTTTTCTTTCGGAATCAAATTGAAACTTTTGAATGTTAACATTTTAGGCGTTGGCAAAGGGAGCAAATTAACGACATACGGATGGATGTTTCAAGGACAAAAAGGTTTACCTGCACAATCATATAGGTATTAACATGCTGCCTGTCTACGTGTTTCTTTCGTGTTCTGACATGTTTCTTTTGTTTTAGTGAAAAAGTGCTTTTCGGAGTGATTTTTACTGTGGAAATGTCATTACCTTGCTTTTAGAAATCACACAACTAATCACTTTGACCCACAGAACTGGCGAAATAAAAGCCAGTACTCTGAAACATTCTTCACTCCGCAAATGTACAGTCGTCATCAAATACAGAAATTCACGGCCAATCGTAATCACCGTCCACACCCTAAGGAGCTAATTTGGCCTATGGAACCATTCAAGGTAAACATACGCCCATTCGTCCTCACAAGATTTTTTTTGTGTATGATAAAGCTTTCTTAAAGTCCCGTAATAAGATCGGCTGCTGGCATCCACTAACGGATTTGTGCTCCTTATTATACTACCTGGAGTTTTGTAGATGTCTGTAATTCAGACTAGTAATAAAATTCCTCTGTATGTTGCTAATGCAATAGCATAAGCAAACTGGTATTCCAAGCTTCCAAACTTGTAAGACGCAATTGGAAGACAAATCAAATGATGATTATAAATAAGCCAAAATCATATCGAGTTGGATACCAGGAAACGCAAAAACCTGACCCCCTTCATTCATGTTTTGGGAAATAGGTATCAAAACTAAAGCCCGACATCCTGAAACAATATCATAACATCAATGAACTTTCAAATTTTGACGAATTTTAAATACCCCTCTCTCCAAACCATTACTCATTACAAAAAAAAATTTATTTTCAAGGGGTATATGATTTGGAAACCTAAACTTGTTCCGGATGATGGTGAAATCAAAAAGTACAGCGCTCCTTCTCTTCTTCGACAATATCAAGACAACAACTGGAGGACAACCAACCAAACCACTTATCAAAATTACTACGAAGGAGTTCCAAAAAAACCCTCCACTACTGGAGGAATTCGTAAAGACGATAGACCAACGAAAGGTTCTGTGTCCAATCAGAGGGACGCGTTGGAATCAAGTCTAAGGGGATCCAGAGTCGGATCAAGACAAGAAGGTAACAAGATATGATGACATGAAAAACGTTGACTTCTGATAAAAAATTCATATCTTCTGCTATACACTTGGGATTTTCGAGTTTATACTGTTGTTTTATCGTGGAAACTACAGCGTTTACTTGGAATATGATCAAATAACAGAACACATTTTCGACCGTAGCCGCCAATTGCTGCGTGGGCAATTTTTGTCCGTTTTATTTTACCAAACTGAAACCCTTCCAGTCTTTTGTTCGCACCTATAGACAATAGAAAGAGTGTAAAAAAAGGATTGGATTGAGTTTAGGGGGATGAATAAATAATAAAGTGGCATGCACCTGACCGCGCGACTACGGTCGAAAAAGTGTTTTAATTTTCTTCATTCAATTTAGCTTTATGAGATGACATGTTTACACTCTTTTGCTTTCCTTTTCAGCTTTTTCCACACCACCTCACTTGCGCACTTCATACAAACTGAACTTCACAGGTGAACCAATCAAACCCTCGACCAACGCAAATCCAGGCGATCGATCTTGGCGAAATATACGCTATTGAAATTTTTATGTATTTTTGAAATGTTTATGTATTTAATTTTATGAATGAGCTAAATAATTTTGCATAAAAAATAAGTTAACCAACCATGGCAGTGACTCGGCTATGTATTCATCCGAATTGACTATGATTATGAATGAAATGACATTAATGAAATTTCGACCGGTAAAATTTTGAGATCTCCACGAAGTTTTTTATGCCATCGAAACGCAAAGTGCGAGCTTCGAGTGAGACGTATTAGCGAGCGTCGAGCTTTCTTGCTTGGCTATTCAAGAGAAAGGCTAGACCAAATCCTGTCCAATTTAAGAGATGACGTCATCGATAGTCAAAATCGAATTCGAGTTATAATTTGCCTTGATTGTCTGTAACTTTTGAATTAGTTTCTTGATTTCGATTTTCAAACAAATTTAAGAACTATGTTGGACGCTAGAAACAGTCAAAGATGGCTTCGAAACCTTCGATTTTGCTAAAAATTCAGTTAAAAAACGCTTATGAAGGCCTTTTATGGAGAGTCGGGATAAGATTGAAAGACTTTTACAACCTTGTCCACGTGTATTATCAGAGTGGGATCTTCCCAAAACAAATACGTCATCATAAAGAATCTGATGACGTTAAGGCCGCTCTCCACTTTCACACGAAATAATCGAAAACCTTTTAACGTTTTTGTAAGGTCATCGGTCGGTTGCAAAATGAAGAAATTCCATTGGGCAAATCTGACGTAACGGTTCAAAAAAATTGAACTTCTTTCAATACTTTTTATTTGTTCGCTCGAGATTTTTTAATGATGTAATGTAATCTTTTCTGAAGACAAAAACGATTGATAATAAGTTTTCATTTTCGCGCGAAAGTGTAGACCAGCATTCACGTGTTTGAAAAACAGACAGCTGCCAGGGTATTATCATAAAAAAAGCTGATAATAATTTGCAGGGAACGAGGTTAAGATTTCACAGATTGCTAGTTTTTAGGATGTAGAGTACCCTGAGTACAAGGAAATATCAACCTCTGAGGACCAAGTAAAGAAATTATATCGCGCATGCGTCAATCTAATCACCGTAGAAAGAATCAATGATGTAAAGCAAATATTCATATTAATGTGTAGCAGACTGTATCAATATACATGTTTACTTTACTATTGACAAATTCCCCGGAAACCTCCAAGTGTAATCAGAGTTTGGTTGTGTTTTCAATGACGTGAAAAAAATATCAACCTTGAACTTAATCCAAGATCTTGGATTGTCACCATGGTTACTTTTCTTTGGGTGTTGATTGCGCTGAATAGAATCTGGATTGGTCGGCACAGATCGATAATAAAATAAAACTAAAATGCTGTATTGTCGATTTCTACCCCTCTGCGAAGCCCCAAAAAAGATGGGTTTAGGGAGCACAAATCACTAAAGTGAGAGAACACTTAAAATACATCGAAGATACTTCAACCTCTAAGTCAAAGTATGACACTAAAGGCAATGATCGAAGATACTTTTCTTCTTATTTCTCTCCGCATATATAGCCTACCTACAATAACATACATATTAGACGAAATCACGTTAGTTAGTTGGTCTTCTTTTGAATTGATGCATATGCAATGCTGCAAGGCAACGTTTTAGCCGCGAAAACGAATATATGCGGCTCTTGTTCTTTTAATCGCCCAATCGCATTTATTAACGCCCTCCTTTTCCCGCCAATTAAGTCTTGATCAGGCGCCAAATCAGTAAAAAAACGTGCCGGTAAATCACAAGATTTTTTGTGTTGATTCCATGCAAGTTGTAGGTAGTCACATGAACAAGAAAAGAAGAGTTCCCAAAGTCCAAGAAACTGATAAGTAAATAATATACAGGTATACGTTATCATGTGTTTTTTTATACAGTAATCATTGAATAAATAAATGCTGAATAATTTTAAAGAACATGCGTTTTAAGGCTGCAAGAAACTATGACTGGTAAGAACTCTTAGCAGACTCCAGGCATCAGAAGAATGATGGGAAAAAACTGGAGATGTAAAACACATATATGTTACAGTATACTTCCAAAACACAAAAATAGTTTTTCATAGCTTTTCATTAGACCTGACCCAATCAATCGAACCTGTTGCACCAATCGAAACAATCAAACTAATCGAACTCCATCGAAATTAATCATCAAATTAATCATTAAATGTAGTAAATTCATAAACAACAAAACTAATGATAATCCTAATGTAAACCAGGTCAATTTCAAACCGTTGAGTATCCAAAATTTATTTAAACTTGAAGCATGTAAACTTGTATATAAATTCTTGAATTGTACATTAAACAAATCATCTTCAGATTTATTCACTCGTCATCCCCGTCTCCATGACATCAACCATCCAGCTAGGAGAGACAGTAGCAACAGTGTGGCTGTAACCCATTTTGATCAAACTGACTGTTCTGTTATGTACAACGCCCCCTTAGCTTGGCACCAGTTTGATTGCTACAAAACCACTAAATTCTCTATTCATACTATGAGTCATAATCTAAAAAAGGGCTTGGCCCTAACACAGTAAAAATATTTCGTCCGTTTTCCATTTTCTTATATTCCCATTTTTATCATAAAACTTGTGCTATTTTAAATCTTGTAGTCCATTTTGTATATAAATGTATAATACCAAAAACCTTAGTCTACTAATATCACTAATATTGGTAGTCAGTAGTAGTATTTATGATCCATATATTATAGCTATCTAGATTGATTTTCCTTTATACTAATGAACGGCTTTGAAAGCTTAGTATTTATGAGCTAATCGTTCTTAGTTTTTTATTCACTGTACATATCTTAAAAACGAGAAGAGACTTATCTTATCTTATCTTATCTTATCTTAGAACGATTAAAGTTCAATTAAAAAATTCAATCAAACTCTAAAAGATTTTTTAAAAGATTGTGAGTGTTCGATTAAGTACGATCAATGGGTTTTGGTTCGATCAGTTCGATAAACCAATTTTGTTTGACAAGTTTGTACTCTGCTCCGCCACCATATATTAGCTTCTTTTCAAAGCCAAATTCGGAATGCAAATCAGGAAATTACTTCCGATAACGGATTACACACTTTTCCAGTATCCTTTTAGCGCCAGAGGTGGTTTGTTGAGGGGGGGAGGGCTGCGTAGCATTCTCCCCCTTTGTCGCACGCAAAATTGCAAAAGAGGTTCTACAGACTTTATTCTGGATAGACAAATATCCGGGTACAATAAACGTCAAGCTGTTAGTTAAGTTTGGGAACTGTCGAAATGGCAATCGCGTGGCAGGATAAAGTTTTTGCAAGCGAGAGAAGATATGAGGATTTAATATCATCAAACTACAATCAAAGTTTTTACTGACGGAACTAATAGAACTGCTATTGCCTCAAAAATTGTGAGTGTTCGATTAGGTTCGATTAATTTTTTTAATCGAACTTTAATCCTTCGATGGAGTTCAATTAGTTCGATTGTTCGATTGGTTCAACAAGTTCGATTGATCGGGTCTGGATTAGATTTTCAGGGATTTCCTCCAGTGTGTTTGACATTATTGAGTGTGGTGTTGGATTCGGCTTTCAATATAAATGTCAATTGTTATTTTTATAATCCATATAATAACTACGACTTCTCCAGCTCGATACAATCAATAAGGCCTATAAGTGGCTAAGTAAAAGGGCCTAAAAGTCCACTAAAAAAAGTTTGTTAAGTTTTTAAAGAGGCCTACCTAGAGGTCTAGACCTAATCTAATTGAATTGCAAAATGGGCCTATAAGCAGCTATAAGTCCCTTTGTGGCTTTATTTCCAGGCAATATCAACCAAACCCTATTGCTATTGAACTGATTTTCGTAATCGAACCATCGAA
Organism: Clytia hemisphaerica; assembly: GCF_902728285.1. Lineage (NCBI taxonomy): Eukaryota > Metazoa > Cnidaria > Hydrozoa > Leptothecata > Clytiidae > Clytia > Clytia hemisphaerica. Next base: position 82,102 of record NW_027104545.1, read on the forward strand.
TTTCATCAAACAAAATCGATTACTTATCGCAGTTCAATTAAGTTTGATCAGTGTTTTTGTAGCTCAAATGGTTCCAGTTATGTGCTCCGAGAATGATTTGTGAATAAAAACTGTAAATCGAACACATCAAACTTATCAATCAAACTAATCGAACTTTACCGAAATTTCTCGGTTCAATGACTGTTCGATTTGGTTTGGTAATCGAACACCTATCGTTCCATTAAGCTCGATTGAGTTTGATTGGTTGTAATCGAAAAGTTCGATTGATATCGCCTGGTTATTTTGTTGTGTCATAAGTGAAGGTTTTGAACTTCAAAAGGCAGAAATTTTTCAAAATTCATGTTTTATTTAACAGCTTGGTAAAATCTGTGTGTTTCCATTTCTAGAAATTTTGCGCAAGTCATCGATGGCGCAAGAAATCAACAAAAGAAACCAATAAAAGATCAAAGAGAAAAGGCATAAGTGGGAAAAAGTGATTGTTTGCCAATCTCAAGATTAAGTTGGCGGTTTTTATGAGTTTTCCTGTGGTATAAATGAAGACTTGCCAGATTGGCAAACATGAAGAAATAGAAGAAACTAAGAATTCATCCCCTGGAAAATATATTTAGATTGTTTTATTTTGTTCAATCGCAAACGCTCTTGAAAGCGCCAAATATTTTATTATCCAATCATAGCGATATCAATTGATTTATTTTATGCAATCAAAAAATTGCCGTACCATTGTTAAAAAGAAGTATCCAATCAAATGAAGGTAAAATTGGTGCCGTGGTATAGTGGTAGTCGACCTTGGCTTCTGTGCAGGAGGCCAGGGTTCGATTCCCACTCACGGCAGTTCACTTGGCAAGTGAACGTTCCTTCGCCCAGGTCAACCCATGCCATGTGAGGGGAATTGGACGTGCTGACGGGATGCTCATTAGTAAGCGTCTATAGTTGCCAGAATAGGCCTCTAAAGCCTCCTGCAACTCAACCAAATAGAAATAGAAATAGAAAACACTTTCATCCAATCAGAAAGGATTCTTTGAAAAAATAACACTCGCATTAAATTCCCACTTTCGTTTGCGAACTAAAGATAAGAAAAAAATTCATCCCTTAGAATCAACAATTGAAACAAATAAAGTTAAATGACTACTCGTTATCCAAGGTGCTGAAAAGCCATTCATCATACACGGCAATCTTATTGGTTGAAATTTAAAAAAGACACTCTAATGGAGCGAATTATGGAAGCAACTGAGAAGAAGGGACCACTTTCGTTTTTACTGCAGATTTCGATATAAAAATTGCATAGTTAATACTTCTGTTAATATGTATTATGTGTCAACTATGTAAGCATTTTATTGTTGGAATAGAAAAGAGAAAAGAGGTAAGTCTAGCCTAGCCTAATTGTCAGGGGGTGTAAAAAGAATGTGAGAGCTTATTTGTATCAAAAGCAAATCACATGGATTTTACCAAGCTGTTTAAGTCCACTCTGCAAGATTTACTAAGTCTGAAGTTGCACCTGTTACGTACAAAGATATCTTTTTATTGAAAAAACATCCTCATGGCTTTAAGAAGACATTTACTTCAAAGCTTTACAATCAAAAATGGTTTCAGAATCAAGGAAAAACTTTAATTGCAATTTTCTCAAAATGACCAAAATGGCCTTAGGCCCCTTTTGAATTAATAGGGCTCACAGAACTTAGGCCCCTTTTTTTAATTGAGGTAGTGAATTGATCGACTGACTCTAAAATGATCCATTGATCGCCAATTGATGAAAAAAACAAATAGATGATCAATCGATACTCAAGATTTTAGAAGAGGGTTGATATCCATTCAATCAATGTATAGCCCTAACTCTCCATTCAAAAATTACGGAAAACTCATATTTGGACTTTGTACCCAATGCTCCACACAAGCACTTGAGCTAAAGTCCTGCAATAGCATTTTTTTTACCCCATTGAAACGCTAAAAAATGCCAATAATATAATAATGTCACAACCAAAATCTTTTTGATAATTTTTATAAAGTTGAATCTCTTTCACACTTCTAAGTGGTTTTTCAACATTCTTGAGCTCTTCAATTGGGCTATATGGCTAAAATAGGTAAAACATAAGTAAATATAGCAATTTTACCCCCTGAAATGTAAAAAGTGCAAATAAAATATCACAACCTGGAAATTTTTAATGATTTTAGTGAAGTTCAATCTTTTCCACACTTCTATGAGGTTTTGAACCTTTTTGAGCTCTTATGGCGTTATGTGGCTGAAAGAGGTAAAAATAGCATTTCTTACGCCCTGAAATGTTAAAAAGTGCCAGTGACAATATAACCTAAATTTTTTAACGGTTTCGATAAAGTCCAACATCTCGAAAATCTTTTGTGTCGGTCATGATGTTCGAATGAAAAGAGAATAAACCATTGACTTGAGAGTTGAAAATAAATCTCTTATATTCCTGTCTCTTACTTAGCCTATTCTTTTAAAATACTCGCTTCCTTTGTAGCTTTCAAGAGTGTTTCTAAAGTTTACTTTAATTTACTGCGTTCTTGGTAATTTTATTAACGGTTGTTTCTAAGATTGCTTTTTATTGATTTTTTATTGGTTTTCTCCGTAACTTTCAAGAGTGTTTCTAAGATCACTTTTATTGATTAGTGTTCTTTATATCTTTCAAGAGTGTTTCTAAGTTAACTTTTATCAACTCGCTATCTTTGTAACTTTAAAGGGGTGTTTCTAAGATCTATTTTATCAAATCAATTTCTCTGTTACAGTAACGAAAGGTCACTTTTATTTTACCTCATAGTGTGCAGAGGGGTCTGAACCCCCCATTAATATTTCATCCCCCCCCTATAAAGGTATCCCCCCTATTTTTAAAATTATTTGATCCCGCACCATTTACAGGGGTCCGAGCCCCCAGCATATAATTTGTACTCCCAGTATTGGGAAGAATTTTGATCTGATTCAAAACAGAGTGCAGTGAGAATAAATCAGATAAGTCGAAATTATGTGATATTAAATTTTATTGACTTAAATCAACATACAGTATAACATAAAAAAAAAAAAATTTAACCAAAAAGTTACTATCCCCCCCCCCATTTTTATTTGATCCCCCCCTATAAGCTCAAACCCCCCATTTTAACTGGAAAATTGCCCATCCCCCCCTATAAAGCCTTCCTTGAAAACTCGGACCCCCCCCCCCTTAGAAAAGGGGGGGGTTCATACTATGTAACCTACTCGCTTTCTCCATAACTTTCAAGACTGTATAATTTTAGAAAAAATATACACTGAATTTATCGTCAGGATTTTGAGATTTCATTTCTGTTGGACATGATGTCCGATTGACTAAAAATATTTATTTGCAACCCTGCTGATTGACTATTAACAAGCAACATAATCACACAAAATCAACTGTCAATCATATACTCAAACAATTCATAAAAATTAGAACCCAGGTGCTTTTGCTTTCTTTTTCAAGAAAAATACAACACGGTTTTGAATGTTTTAGCTGAACAACCAGACCAGATTATTACATTCGCTATATCCCTTTAGAGCAGAGCATGGTTTTTGCATAATGGATGGTCTGTTATGAGATTACATCTACCAAGCCATGTTCAAAATCATCGTTTGTTGGTGTTTAGGTACAAAGAAAATAAATCGATAAGATGTCAAGAAAGTGTTGTCCCTGCTGTTCAGTCCTTATTGCATCAATTTGCCTGGCAGTTGTTGGAATCTTGATAGCGTGTCTGAATTTTGGTGCTATGCCATTATATAAAGGTATTGTAAAGAAGGTATGATTATTTTTATTTATATTTTGTATCCAAACTTTTTCCTGATTATGAATTGATGGTAGTTGTCTTTAAATCAACCTTGATTTTTCTTGGAAACTTATTAATTTCAACTTCTAATTGAATTTCTATTACAGAAATTGGTGATGAAAAAAGGTTCAATGACCTACAAAAATTGGGAACATGCACCACTACCAGTGTACATGAATTATTACATCTTTAATTACACAAATTTGGAGGAGATTAAGAATGGAAGCAAACCAATTATTAAAGAGCTGGGACCTTATGCATACAGGTGGGAATCTATTTTATGCACAAGTAATGTCAACATTTTAATCCATTAATGAAAACAATTTATAGTTATGTCTAAAAGGCTCTTTATTCAAGGCCACTTTTATAGTAATAATACTATTTTTTGAATTTCATTGTTCAAGCACAAAAAGGTCTTAATCTAAATCTAATCAATATTTGAAATGCTTTTCATCTCTTCTGTTTAGGGAGGACAGGACCAACGAAGTCTCTGACATGAATGAAAACGAGATAACATACAAACAGTTGTACTCGTACACGTTTGATCCAAATATGTCTTGTCCAGGATGTTCTGAAAGCGACATGATTTATACTCCAAATATACCATTCATGGTAATGACATTCATTTGACAATTGGAGCACCTAAGAATTTGAGCAATCCCTCCTTAAATTTGATATTTGATTTTACGTAAAAACGGATATAATTTGATTTTTGTTGTTAATTCAGGTTAATTACTATTATATCTTTAGAGTATTGTGAAAATTCTGGCTGGGGCAAATGTAACTGAGCATTCCGATCCTTCAAAAACAGAGCCAATGAAATTCTTTGGTCAAATTTTCAGTGCAGCTTTGGACCAAGAAGGAGCAGATATTTTCTATCATCATAACATCAGTCAATTACTATGGGGATATCATGATAACTTTTTGGCTGCAATCCAGGCGGAATCTTCTTCACTTCCTCCTTCCTACTTAAAAGCACTCAATATCAGCTTCCCAAGTAACCTTGATACTACTATCCAATTGCAGGTATTCTTTCAATTATTTTTATTGTATAGTTTGATCTTATTCGACTATAGTGATAACTTGAATACTGATTCTATATTTTCAATCCGACACTTTCTTTATTGATAAAAGATTACTTCGGGATTTTTGCAACCTTGCCAATATTGTTTTGAATCTGACCTCACATTAGAGAATTATGAACTTTTAGGGTAAAGAATGGTGAAGATAATTTTCGGGGAATTGCAAAAGTTTTCAAAACGTTCTAACGCATTATACCACAGAATCAAAATTGATTTGAAGTAACTGTCTTTTTTGTTTTAATACAAGCACAACGGTACAAGTTTTCTCCTTCCCTAATAAAGAAGCGGCCTTGCCTCCAAACGACCTAAAGTGAACCCCCTAAAGATATAAAACTCTATAGACTAAGAATGGATCAGAGGCCCATGATAGATATGAAATGTTTTTATTTGAGAATAAGAGATTGCAAATCTGTTAATCGTGTTTGTTTCTCATTTTTGACTATATCTTTCAACTCCAAGTAGTTTTATTGTTATTTGGAATTTTAGATTTTTTTTTCAAAATGGCGACCTGGCCAAATGCACAGATCTGTAAAGCCCGAAGGGCTAGATTTGCGGCTTTTATCGAAAAGTGAAGCCTAGGTTTGGAAGGATTTCCTACCAAAGTCACGTGACTAAAATATGCAATTTCACCGGTTTTAGAGATGTGAAATAGCGTTTGCCGCCTACTTTTTTTGATCTCGCGCTCCGAAAACAATTAAAATGCTAGATCCTATCCATCGGCACGAAATTTAAGAAGTCAAATTTTTGCTTCACTTTTTTTTGCTGGAGAAAGCTTAAAGTTGCCTATCTAGCCCTTCGGGCTTTATAGATATATGTGGCCAAATGCTCCTAGTCTACCTTACTGGCGTCATAAAAAATTATCAATAAGCAAAGTTCAGCCAAAAAAGTAAACTTTAGTCTAGTAGTGTGATCCCGGACTTCTCCCGATATTGGGGGCCCTATTATATTCAGAGATTTTCGGTCTGCAAAATATTTTTGTCTTGAAATTGCATCAGCCACACTAAGAAAGCATATCTCAGAAGTACGATACGATTTTACCTGGTCGATGGATAAGGAGTGGAATCATGCAAAAACCTTGGGCTAAAACTACATGTCATATATTCCTGTGGGACAGAGCGACCCTCCATGCCAAAAATCGCTCGTGTTTTCCGATAATTTTCTAATCGGAATGTTTTGTACTTTTGGTGCATGCCTTTTAACAACTGTTCCGCTCCTTCAAAGATGGCGGACTGACACGAGTTGGTCTCGGTGTAATTCGATTTGATATTAACTGTTTATCTTGTTGTTTTTTCACACTCCAGAAACATTAATCAGAATAATCAGAAATATCATTCATTCAAATTTCTTTTAGGGCTTTAATTTATTTAATACGATCATAATGCCTATCAGCTGTCGCTTCTATCGTCAGAAATACCCAGAGGTAAGGTGTCTAATTTTGTTTCAATTAAATTTATAATTTTTCTTCATTTTTGTCAAGTCTAGTTTCAGTCTAGCTGAGGGTGTCAGATATTACCAGATATGGGTTTTTGTAAGGAGATTTGCCTCCCCTCCTTCCTAACGCTGCCTTGATTTGTTGAAAATAGCATATCTGAACTACAAGCCCAATTTATGACTCGCCATAAAGAAAGCAAAAGCGACACTATCTTTCAGTTATAGTCACACGACTAGCGTCCCGCCTAAATGCGTATCAAAGATTAATGCTGCGAAAGCGCTACCGTGAAAAAGGGTAACTTGCATCAGTGGAGGCTAACATGCATATACCCCAATTCACAGACCAACTAGAGCAGTATTACTTCTCTTCAAAGTGTTGACATGGAAACATTATGACAAAATTACTTGACAATAGAAAAACGTACCTTTGATCAGAATCACTTTTCTTTTCCCACGTCAACATGTCACAAGTTTCGAAGAGCGTGATTGTAAATGTCTTTTGCCTACTCTCCTCTGCACACTCTCCCCGTTTTCGCCACTTGTTTAAAAAAAATGTCAAAATGGGGTGGTTTCCATAAGGTTGCGTACTTACTTTTTTTTGCCGCCCCTGTCTCTCAAGGGTGGCTGAAGGGTGGTGGATATTTTACCGAGTGGATGGGGAAACCAGGCTCATATCTATCAGCCAATCATATTTTGGACTAATGACGTAATCGCGACTTATTCTTTTGAAAATTCTAAATAACAAGATGTCAGATTATGAAGCGTGTAAAAGTGAGGTCATTTGGGAAACGCAATTCATGGTAATTATAATTATCTTTCCTCAATTAATTACATGTTTTCTTAAATTTGATTTTCATATTACAAGGTGAGAAAACCATGACCAGACAAGACTGTGAATTGGGGTATATGCATGTTAGCCTCCACTGATGCAAGTTACCCTTTTTCACGGTATATCGTTTACTTGACTCTCAAGCAAAAAAATGCTGCGCAAAACTTCTAAAGGGATTCATGAAAAAATAACCCTGCGCTTTTTAATGAAATTAACATTTTCAAAAACGTTGAGAAATTGCCTAAAATTTAAGCCTAGCCAACCTTGAAAACTATTTTGAAGATCAACTTCCCAAGAAAACAGTCTGGGAGATCCTCTCAATTGCACGCTTATGTTCGGAGGCCGTAAGCGCGCAATTGCACAGTTATCAAAATGGCAGAATTCTTATCGAAATTGTTCTGAAACGGGCGGTAAGCGTTTAGCAAGATTGATGGGTGACGGCTTTTGAGGTAAGCGTGCAATTGCACGCTTTAATATTTTTGACACGCAATACATTGTTTAGGAGTGTCGACTGCGCACGCGTCAATCCAATTTTCCATTGTTTTGATTTTAGCGACCACGGAAAATTCACTCTCCTCCGTAAAAAAACGGTAGGTAAACATCTGGTTCTCATAAGGAAACATAGCAGAAAAACGGTAGGTAAAGAACTCCTTTTAATCATAACTTCTTTTCCTCTCGATGAATTTTTGTGAAATTTTCAGGAGAGACTTATAAAATTATCATTGATATCATGTTCAAATATCTAAATCATTCTCTTTAAAAGAGAGAAAAAAATTCACAATGTTTTCATTCCTCTAACCTTTCACAGTACTAAAGTGCGCATTTTTACCTTCCATTTTTACCGGCCTCTGCAATGGAGTACCGTGAAGATAGCGAGACTCCTAAATGGTGTATTCCTTCCGAAAGCTCTGTTGAATTTCAAAAGCCTAGGGCAGTTTTACTCAAAATTTATCGTAGAAGAAGATTCCGTAAAAATGGATTGCCCATTAAACCATGCCTTTGCCCGAATTAGAGACTTCTGAACCCCTTGAAATCCCTAAGCAATTTCAACCGGGGAGGGAGCGGGCGTAAATTATAACCATGCAATTGCGCGCTTACCTGCGCTTACGCCTCGGAACTTAAGCGTGCAATTGAGAGGATTTCCCAGACTGGAAAAAGATCTACAAGGGAGGCGGAACCCACCTAGATCCGCGCACCACCGGATAGGCTGTTTCCCGGAAATTTTGCCGGACCTCAAATAATGACCCATTTACATATGCGGAATTTTTTTTACTTTAGCGTATAAACCAGGCCTTAAAAATCCAAGCGCTGTCTCGGGAATTGAATGACAAATTTTATTTGGTTGATTTTGGCTGCTGCGTTTTTTGTTTCAAACTTTCAAGTTTTAATTAATTGTCTTGCGAACTTGATTTGGGTAACTCTCATCCTTGTTGTGCAAATACATCCTGTAGATGACTGATGTTGTTTTTTCTGAACGCTAGATTTCCTAGTGACTAACTGTCTTTGTTAAAAAGCTTCACTATCATTATTACAACGATACCGTGAGAGGTCCTAAAGCCGACAGCCCAGCCTAATCCTGACCCCCAAAATAACTGTTATGAAAGAAAATTCTATATTTACAAACATTCCCTCTCCAAGTTGAACGATAAACTATTGCTAGAACTCTCAAAACAAAACATCTAACAAGATAGATGTCAATTAATGTAATTAAAAAGTGCGAGTTGTAAAAATATACCTTTTATTCTGGATCAGTTGCTCATGTTTAAAACGATAACAGTTTTGTAATAAAAGTGACTTGTGCGGGAAAAATAAGAAACAACTTGGACTGGTTTCCATCAAGAAACAAACAGACTTAATTGTAAAAATGGCGCGAAGTTGAAAAAATGGTGGATGCGGTAGTACTAATTTGAATAACAAATATCGAATCAATGAGGCGGCAACTATCAATGCCCTCTTTACCACCTATAAGTCTGGATGTTTATTTACGGAAGGCCCGCAGTCGGACAGCTCTTCATTTAAGTGTACTCTTTGACGACATATATTATCTTTATTAGAATAGGAGCAAGGTGTCATGTAATACATAATAATTGTAATATACGCCGTCCATTTGTATTCTTATCATGCAATATATAATATAATGTAATATACGTCGTCTATATGTAGTATCCTTACACAAAGTCCTAGCCCCGCAATCAAGCCAAGTGCCAGTGTAACAGGGGGCGCGCAGTTACTACAAGACAGTATGACACTTACTACCATGTTGGTACTGTATTCAGAAGTTATGAAAACAGTTACTACACAGTGTAGTAACTGCTGTTTGGGGGTGGTGCCAAACACTAAAACTAGCACTTTTGGTGTAGTAAGTGCTTATATTTTAATTCTTTTTAAAGAACTTTCAAAATTTTTCACCAAAAATGAATTTTTTTGTGAAACAATTCTTTGTTAAAAAAAATATTTTTGTTATAAATGGACGAAAAAAAATTTGAAATTTTTCTCAGACCCAACTTTGAAATTATGCTTTCCCTAATTATCATTAAAATGTTCTCAACAGCTGTTAACCAAGTAAATTAAAAGAAAATCTAGCACAAAAATGGCTTTAGGTTGAAAAACAATCGCAATTTAGGGTAATTTCGAGCATGTTTTTGATGATATCACTCAAAAACAGGGGTGGTACCTGGAAATCTTTTCTGAAAACAGTTACTACCAAGGTGTAGTAACTGCAAAGGGTGGTGGTCCTGAAAAAAATGTTGAAAAAGCACTTACTACACATCATGTCTTGTAGTAACTGCGTGCCCCCCCCCCTGAGTGTAAAGTAATAGAAACCAGGCTTGATTACATAAAGTTGCAAAATGAGCACGCTCGTATACAGACCTCTTTTATATTTTTGTGTGCTTTGGAAAATCAAAACATCTCGTTACTTTATATGATGCTGTTAGTTACTACTGTTGTCATTTATGACGTTGTGCATATTGCAATAAAAAATATGTTTTGTTATAAGAAGCAATTATTGTTATTTGGTTCAATTGGTTCAATGTATCAAATCTCTCAGTTTAGTTGACACTTTGGTATCTTCGTTGCGTCACAGTGAAAGGTTTGTTTTTATTTTTGTTTGTATCTTTGAAAGACCCCATCAGCTTTGGGCTGGGCTGTCGGCTTTAGGACCTCTCACCGTACTATCTATTTTTAGAACAACACTATCTTTGTTAAAACTATACTATCTTTTTTAAAAGTGACACTTTCTTTGTTAAAATGATACTATCTTTTGGATTGGTTTAGCTTTTTTTCTTAGGACCCTCTCCCCACAGCCAGTCAATATCTTTAGCCAATTGGAATCCTATTCCTAATTAAGAAGAAATATTTAAAAGTTTGATATCTCTGAAACAAGCTACATTCGCAAATTCCAAGTATGACCAATAGGTTAGGTATACCAAATATGATAACTAAAATTGAAAAATTTCATTCGCGGATGGTGGATTATTAACGCCCCAAAAAATAATTCAAAACTAGGAATTAAACGAACTACCGTTTTATTATATCACGAAGAAAAACAGAAAGTGAGTTTCCCGCGTTTTATAAATAAGATGTCAATTTTACGGTAATCTAGAAAGGCCTTTAGTGCGGTATAAACAAACGATTTCATTGGCTGAAAAAAGTCAAAACATCAAGCTATATCACGTGATCAGAATCATGATCAGAGTGAATGGGAGCCGTGGTCATACATCATACAATATTTTCCCGCGTTTTAATTTGGCAAAGTTTAGTAAATTCGATGACGTATCAATGTTTTGATTTTTCAAGTGGGGATATCATCTGTTCAGAGCCAAAATATGGTTTGTATGGGATCGAGATCGGTACAGCTGTGTCCCGAGGACCCTCTTGGAGCAAAAAGTGCCGTTTTTTTCTATGCTCCGGAACACCGGAAGTTTCCGGAGCACTTCCGGTGTTTCTAAGGTAGTTTTTCAAGAATTGGTTTGCACTGGAACTGCGGAACGTTCTGTTCTAATCATGTGAAAACTAACTGCGCATGCGCGTATTTAATAAAAATCAGTCGACTCATGGAAGTGAAACCTCATTATTAAACCTTAATTATTTGATATTTCGACCAGTGATACTTTTGAATATGTGACAAATCCAATTTCATTAATGGCTGAACCATCATATCAACATTTTTTTGTAACCAGAAAAAAAATTCTGCCAAATCTCCCGCATCTTCAGGATTTTCTCCTGCAATATCTCCTGCGTTTCCAAAAATTTTCTGATTTCCTGAAATGGAAAAAAAATTCAGATTAAAAAAAAACAGAATGGCAAAATTTACTGATTTTGGAAAATTGGAACTAAAAATTTCTTGATTTCCCGATTTTCCGATCTGGAAAAATTGTATTACCGGGGAAAATTTTTCTGACTTGGAGCTCTCCTGCATTTTTGTGAGGCAAAGTTGACAGCTATGTCGTTTGGTTTAGAACTCCCAAACTGTCTAAAGAACTGTCTAAACTGTTTAATATATCTTCAGAACTAACAGACTTTTTGAAATTTGGTAAAATAATAGTTTTACTATGTTCATAACCATTAGTAAAATACTCCACGTTCGTTTGCATAGAGTAGAAACATGAAATACGAAATCGATTTTGGCAAGATTTTTTTGAAAAATGACAAGATTTGACTGTATCTTTTTATTCCATTTCTATTTTATTTCAAATGAAAAATTTATTGACAATGAATGGGTAAGCTTTCTAGAAAAAAAATCTTGCTAAAATTGATTTCGCATTTTGCAATTTTGCCCTACGCAAACAAGTGTGTGAAACGCCTACACCACAAAAATAGTATCGTTTAAAAAAAGAAAGTGAAATGAGGCTGAAAGCACAAAAGTAGATGAAGACTCAAGATAGTGAAGGCCCATGAATGAGCAAAGACAAGACGATGCTGATGAAAATTAAAAACTAATGAAATAAATATTTTCATATCTAAAATGTTTTGAACATAAAAGTTAAAATATATTTAAATTATCCATGTTGAGGATTCCAGGATGATTTGGCCAGCGCAGCAGTGCTAAGAAAAAAGAAAACATGGCACAAGAATAGAATTTGACAAAAGACAAAATAAAGGGAGACTAGAAGTTAGGTATAAAGAGTCACAAGAGACAATCTCGTGTAATTTATGGCACATCCAAAAAAAGACATGAGTTTGGGGCAAAATTGGGCCTTTTTTATAAATGACATGGTCATTTATGTATTAAAAGAAGCGTATTAGGATGTAGATTCCAGAAATACGTGTTACTGTAATAAAATTAATTTTCTGTCTTTTTGAGAAATTAGGGAAAAGTGCTTTATGACGTCATAAAACTTAAAATTTGAATATGACAAGAAAATAATTGCCGAAACCCCCAGGAAAATACAAGAAATAAGAGACTGGTTTTCAAACTGCTTTTGTTGTTTATATTTTTTTTTTTACTATTTAGTAGATGGTTTGTCTATGTGGTCCTTTGGATCTTACCATTACTTTTTTGCTTAAAATGTGGTAAATCTATGATTATGATTGGGAAGAAGATAAGATACAGAAATGTTTAGATTTAGATGCATATTCTTAGTTGCACAAAAAATTTGAGCTAACAAAAAAGTATCCATGTAACTACATGTAACTGCTTTCTGACTTTTTAATGCAAATCGATTTAGGAAGACGATAAGATACAGAAATGTTTAGATTTAGATGCATATTCTTAGTTGCACAAAAAATTTGAGCTAACAAAAAGTATCCATGTAACTGCATGTAACTGCTTTCTGACTTTTTAATGCAAATCGATTTAGGAAGACCGGGCAATTAACCAAAAGCATTATAATAGGAAAAAGACTTTACAGCCTGGATATCCAGGATGGCCCTTGACTTATCTATAGGTCAGAATGTTGCAACATTTCTTGCTTGCATGCTATTCTAGCAAAAGGTATCATAATTTCAAAATTGCAGACCAATGAATGCTACCATTTAATATAAAGTCAATTTGAGGGAAAACTGAAGAATGTTACAGCAATGCATTCAAAAAGTTAATGTTTTAACCATCTTTTCAAATTATCCAGAAGACATGGTCAAAACATTTTGAGATTTTCGGGTATTTTTTATAGCGTTTTTCAGAATTTGATTAAGTTAGAGAGAGAGTGGAAATTTCAGTACAAAGTAAGTTAGAGCACGTAAAAATCATTTCTGGTTTTTAAAATTTTGCAGAGAATTTCCTTTTTTATGACCATGATTGTAGTATATAATCTAAAACTTCAAAACTATGTTAGTAGATTTGTTACAAACAGCAAAGAGGATTTTGAGGTTAGATAATAAAATATATTTGCATATATAAACAAGTTGTTGAAAGTGCATTAGACTCTGAAGTTAACAAGAAGGCATTTAATTAGGGAGTAAACTAGCCTGAGAGCATTAAATTATTATTAAATATTAAACGTTTCAAATTATACATCCTGTTTGTTGTATTTAACTTATAAACACTGACTATGATGTTATATATATTCAATTTGCAGATCGATGACATCGTCATGGTCAACGTTCGCTCCATCGCGGAGATGGGCGCATATGTTCACCTGTTGGAATACAAAAATATTGAAGGAATGATCTTACTCAGTGAACTTTCAAGGAGGCGTATTCGTTCCATTAATAAATTGATTCGAGTTGGACGAAACGAATGTGTTGTAGTCATCCGTGTAGATAAAGACAAAGGTAATAGTCTTTTCCTTACCCTCACACTTGTAAACAAACAACATTAAAAAACTACATATGAATGCGCTGAGAGGATTTTAGAAAGAAGATAATTTCTGTAGGCTGTTTGCATATTTTTCATTCTGTTGATTTTGTTTTAGCAAAAGTATTTTCTTTGTTTTTTCCTAACTTTTCCTAATTATGTTGTTATTATGAAATGGCATTCAGTAGGGGGGTCAACAGTTAGTACAAGACACTATGCCTACAAACTGTTTTTTTGGAAGACGTTAGTACTGTACACTTAGTACAGTTAGTACTAACTGAGTGTTGGGTCAAATTTACATACCACCCTTGAAAATGGCATTTCGACTATCATAAAAGCAATAAAATTGGATAAGATAAAATCTAATCTCTCAAATGTTTCAATTTTCCATCTTTCAATAGGAAAATACAACATTTTCAAAAATATCTTAGAATATTGAATTTCTATGGCAACCGACAAATCGTTTTTAAGATTTAAAAAATAATTTTTCGAAAATTTGAATTTAAAAAACGATGTTTTACCTTTTCGACATTTCAACAAACTACGTGAGAGCTTCCTCGAACAAGTGTTCTCGTCCTAACAATATGCCTTATCAACATTACTCCATAACACCATGAACATATAAACGACTGGACATCCATCTCCTTTGTCTTTTTGAAGATAACACAGCTAGCTTCGTTGCCGCCTCGTTAAAAGCATGAAATGAAACAATAGATTTTGATGATATACCACTTGGGAATACCTTGCTAACAACGTCAAAACTTCGACAAAAGTCTCTGTTGTTCTACTCTTCTCAAGTCTTTTATCAATATCATAACAAAGATAACAGAGGCAAAATCATCGTCAGCTTGTCAAAACTCCGACTAATATTTCTAAATTTTGACTTAAAAGTGTCTAATAATTTTAAAGAGTGTCACATTCTAATTTCGATATTCTTATGACACAGGCTCTCAACTTTGGCAAGCTATTTTTCTCAAGTCATAAAAAAAAATTACTGGAGTGACAAAAGTGATTCAAAAGTATACACGCAGTTGAGAAACTGCATTTCAGAGTTGAAAATATTGATAAAATATATTGCAAACTTGTGAAAAAATTCGAAAATAATTTTTTTGTACATTAGGAGTAATGTTCAAGCTCTATCAATCTTTTTACCTAAATAATTCAAAGAAATAAAATTATGACGGAATATTGTCGGATTTTTCATACCAATTTTGAAATACAGGCGGCAACGAAGCTCGCTTCAAAGAGACAATAAAAGATAGATGTCCAGTCGTTTATATGTTCATGATAACACCAAATTCCTTAACTCGAACTTTAAATTTGTGTTCCATGTACCTGTTCGAGTTATGGAGACTCAACTAAAGTTTATTTATCCTAGTTTATAAATACCCCATATTTTCTATCTTGTTACTTTTCGCTTTCGAATTGGTTGATTAAATCAAGATTTGTATAAATTAAGATCATATTTTTCTGCAGGGTATATCGATTTATCGAAACGTCGAGTTTCAATTGAAGAAGTCAAAAAATGTGAAGAGAAATTTACTAGAGGAAAAACCGTATGTTATTTTGGTTTGGAACAAACTTTTATCATCATTGAAACGTTGTGTTTCCCTTTTTCATTTATTAGATTTTTTGAAATTTTAAAAGTTACTTTGAGGCAATCTATACTATCTCGACCTAAACCCTGACCTTGTGAAAAGGCCGACCCTCGACCCTTGGAAAAAGCCTCGACCCAAAAACAATAAAAAGCCAGAACTAGATGATGAACCAGTTTGTTAGATTGCCCAACTTTAAGGGAGCAAAAGTCTTGAAAATTTTGTAGAGACGAAGATTAAATTTTTTATGTTCACTTCAATATTTCTCACTACCAGTCTTTTATTTTGTTTTTTTTATTGCAGGTAGCAAGTATATTACGTCACGTTGGTGAAATTCTCAAGTATGAATCAGACGAAGAATTAGAAGACTTGTTTGAAAAAACTGCATGGTTCTTCGATGAAAAATATAAGACTACTGGAGGTGCTTACGAAGCTTTCAAACACGCTGTAACGTAAGTCCTCAACTCACTTTTTACGAATAATCTTAAAAAGCCTCCTCTCTAGTGTTTTATGAAGACTGTTTTTAAATTTTGACTCTGTTTTTGAAAGGGTGTAAAAAATATATTACTAAATTGAATGTATTTCAGGGAGCCAACGATATTAGACGAATGCGATTTGGACGAGAAAACAAAAGAGGTTTTGATGACGAATATCAACAGGCGTATGATGACACAAGCTGTCAAGGTCAGAAGTGATATCGAGGTCAGTTGCTATAGTTACGAAGGGATCGACGCCATCAAAGAAGCGTTACGTCAAGGTGTCAAACTTTCAACTGAAGAACTACCTATCAAAGTAAGTGAGAGTTTGATTTTCTTCTCCATCAAGATAATGATTCAAGGTGCAGAAGAGTCACCATAACTCTAACGGCAAGGGGGATCTTTCGAGTTGAAGAGAGTCGAAATTATCCTTTTATCTGCGAATGAGCTGAAACAAAACAACTAGAACTTACTTGTTTATAAGGGGTATTTGGGTAAGTGAAAGTGAAAAAATAGTCAGGTTTTAATCGGATCCTAACTTTTCTTTCAATTTAGGTCAATTTAATCGCTCCACCATTATACGTAATCACTATGACAACGCTAGATCGTGACGGAGCTCTGGAAGCCATCGGACGCGCCAATAACGCAATCAAAGAATCTATAGAAAATAATAAAGGAACCTTCGTCGTTAAAATGGAAGTGAGTTGATCGTTTTAAAAGTGAAACCTCATTCTTTACATATTAGACAGCTCAGGTTTTAGTCATTGTCCTTCATGATAGCCAATCAAAATTCGACGATTTTCTGAAATCTATCATGTGATGAATTTTATGACGCGTATTCTTTTCTTTATAGAAATTAGTAAATTGTGACGGTACTCTAGGGGCTGAGTTAGGTCTCGTATGCACGGTCAGAACCATGGTCTGAAAATTTCGTTAATCAGAGATACGAAGTACTTACGTTTTCTAAGTTTTGAAAACGAAAGTACTTCATAGCTCGAGATAGCAAAATTTTCAGACCATGGTTCTGACCTTTTTCTTAATCAGCATAAAATTTCTGATCAATTGGTATATAATATGCAGGGTTTTAAGCTCAAAAAATATTTTTCTTAGGCTAGCAGAGCCTAAAGGCCGGTCTCCACTTGCGCGCGCTTCGATCGCTCTTCTTCGAGCAAAGCTTCCACGCTATTGGTCAAAAGAAAAATGAAGCAACTCCATTGGTGCGATATGACGTAACGATCGCGCGCTTGAAAAAAAAGTTGAAATACATTCAACTTTTTTTCCAAGCGCGCGCTGCGTTTTTGTGACGTAATCTTTTCTCCAAGCAAAAATGATTGAAGCCAAAGTTGCGATTGAAGCGCGCGCAAGTGGAGACCGGCCTTAAGAGCCCATGTGACGAAAGAAAATTTTGAATCCGCCATTATGGATTTCGAAATTCATGTAGAAAAAAAACTTTTTCTGAATTTTATTATTTGAACGGTAGGCAAGACCCTCCAAAAATTTCAAGTAAATGAAGTAAGCCAATCAAAAGTTACAGCCAGGCAAATTTGGAAACCAAAGTAGTCATTTCAAAAAATCAAAATCGAAAATGCTTCATATCTCCAGATAACGAAATTTTCAGACCATGGTTCTGACATTTTTCTTAATCAGCATAAAATTTGTGATTGATTGGTATATAATATGCCTATGTTTAAAGTTAAAAATAAAAAATTTTCAAGCAAGAGGGCTAAAAAGGGTTGAAAATCTAAAATCCGCCATTATGGAAATTTGTGCCTGATCCAAATAACGCCACACATGTTTTCTGACTCTTCAAGGACTATACTTTCATGATCAAAAGAAAAAATGACTATACGCCGATGCGCATACGGGACCTAACTCAGCCCCTAGAGTACGGAGCTGACGGAGATTTTGTCGTGACAAATTTCTCTATTTTAAACCTAGTATGCTTTCATGCGAAATTCGTCAGCTCTTTTTAGCAGATAACTATCTATTTATTTTCTCTTGGGAATTCGTTGAATGGAGCCTTTTTTTAGATTTTATAACATAACTTTTATCTTGGCACTATTATAGATAGAACTTGTTGGCCTATGCAGGCCTATGGCCTAAATATGGTCTAAGTTCACATTTCGTCAACAAATAATATTGTTTTCCTTATTTCTCTCCTCAGCCTAAAGTTGTGACGGACTCAGACGAAGCAGACTTGCAGAAGACACTGGAACAACTTGAACAAATGAACCAAGAAAAAGATGGCGACGACGATGGAGAAAGCGAAAGTGAAAGCGAAGATGACGAGGAAGAACCGGCAGCCGAAGAATAAAAGAATGCCTCGAGGGCGGAACATTTGTAGAAGGCGTTCATGTTTGGGCGGCATAAGGATTATTGCCTATCAAAGGAGTTATTAGTCAATCTTTCTTATGCCGCCCATTTGTGAATAATTTCTTTAGTAAATTTATTAAAAAAGATCTTTAAATAACATCTAAAATATAGAATTTTTCATTACACTAAAGTTTCTTCCTCAAGTTTTAAGATTTTTTCCCCAAAATTACTTATCATCGAGAAATAGATTTTAAGATCGATAATTTAGCTGAGTACGATATTTATGCCAAGTCAGCAAAAATTTGAACCAAAATATATCACGTCGTTACCGTAAAAACACCCCCATGAACCATTTTCCTCTTACTTTGATGGGATATCATGGTTTCTGCCCCCCCCCCTACACCTAAAATAAGGTGAGAGCGAAAATTCCTTTTAAGTTGTTTGTAGTTTTTAGATACATGGTCTCTATAATTTCGAACCTCTATGACTTGAACGGGTTTTTTGATCCCTTCAGTTCGTAAGCGGTACTCCATATCTCGAAACTTCCATAACTCGAGCAAATTTGCGATCCCCGTGCATGTTCGGGATAAAGAGACTTCACTCTTTAATTGCAGTTTTCCCGGGCTGGAAAAGAAATAACGTCATCTTAGGGACGAGTCCGTTGAGAGCAACAATTATAAGGCGGAGAAATTAATAAGGGAAAATTGCATTTTAAATGAGGAAAAAACCATGGTAGAGAAGCTCATTCGAGAAATTTTAAGATTTTATATCATTTTAGATTAGGGGCCGTCCACATAGTACGTACGCACTAAGGGGGAGGGGGGGGTATTCTCAAAAGCGTATGCTTGCGTACAGGGGGAGGGGAGGGGTCAAAGGAAAATGTACATACGCAGAGAAAATATTTTCATAGCCCCCTTTTTGCTTGTTTTTTTGTCGAATTTTACGCTTCTTATACACATGAAGAAAAAAAAAGTTTCTTAATAAACATTAAGTTTCATGTATGAAATAAAGGTCCGAACCAAACTATTTGAATTCGAAATTTTCTTCAACCGAGGGGGGGGGGGTTGAATAAAAAAGTACGTACTTACGAGGAGGGGTGTTATAGTCATTTGCGTACAGGGGGGGTATTCGATTTTCGTGCGTACGTACTATGTGAACGGCCCTTTATACTAATGATAATCTTTTTTACCTAAATTTGAATGGGATAGTGACATCGAGAACATTAAGTTTAAAGCTGGAAGAGCGATGCGGTGTTCATGCGTTTTAGATATAGGAAATAAGTGTATTCGTTTACCATCCAAGAGTTTCAACTCTAGCCTCGGGGCTTTAAAGGTTTTGTTTTTAAATAAGAGTGGTATCGTTTGCTTATTCATCAATTTTAATTTTCAAGCTTTTTTATATTGAATTGACACGGATGTGGAGCAAGATTGTCCAGAAAGGGAAAAAGAAAAACATTTTTGCCTATATCAGCACAATATAACAATAGGTTGACACTGTCCTGATATGAAACGGGAACACTTATGTAAAAATAAAACCTTTAAACTCATAATTGGAGAAATAAGATTTATCATTTAGCCAATATTCCAATTCATCTACAATTCAGGTAAAAAGGCCACGAAACGGTAAATCTTCGATATGTTACTTTAATTTTCCGAATTGCGCTCTTCCAGAAAATGTCCGTACATAGGGGGTGGACGATATATTGTCCGGGGGATAGCGAAAAATCATCAAAATTTGCCTTGTCGGGGGCAAAAGTCCCCTGAATCCAAAATTCTTATTTTATCTTAAATATTCAATAAATTACGGCTTAAACGATATATTTAACATAAGAAATAAATTTGTAATGGAAATGTGTCAACTTTCGTGACACCTTACTATCAGAAATGTCATCATGCTCAAGGTGTGAAAATTTTTAGGTGTCAAAATTTTTTTTTCCTTTTGAAGCTAGATAAAAGTAAGGAATCTAAAGAAAATTTCATCCCAAAAGTTCCTTTATTTCAGGAGCTATTAAACAATAGTTTCACCTCGAACAGAAACAGTCGTCCCCCCTAGGACGAATAGGGTTAAAAATTTCTCATAAAAATTGAATAGATATTCTACACTTCATAACAAATCAAAAATGGATGGGAGAGTCTTACTCGTCATTGTGTTATCTCAATTCTTTAGTCTTAGAAAAATATACGAAAATCTTACAAAAATACAATTCTCAAATGCTTAAAAAATTGATAAAATTGCTTATACGTGCAGGTTTAAAACTTTTAAGTTTATAAAAATGTTATGAATATTTAGAAATTTAAGCTACAATATAACAATGTCCTAAATGGTTGAACCTCTAGATCGTCTATTTACATAACCCGTGGATCTAAATAGTCTCGTTTTGTGTCGATCTCATGATAGTAGCGCATTGAGGGAGTTCAAAGCTGTTGTCCTCGTATTCCAAGCTAATAAGGTTCCTGATTAATAAGGAAAATAATTTTGGCATCATAACATTTCTACTTTTACTTTAGAGCCTTCAGACAATCCTCGGATCGATTCTAATAGGATTTCCATTCATTTGTGGGGAGGGGATAAATCACGGTACTAATATTTCAAATCTTACCCTCCTAACCGAACTTCGTCGTTACGCCTCTCGGCGACTTTTTGACTTTGTGAGAGCCCTACTATTTGGGTCACGTGTAATTCAAACAGCTGACACATTTTGAGTTCGACGAAAATTATGCAAGAACTTATCTCCACGAGAACTGGTTTAGGCAAATGTCAGTAAGTTGGTTCTTTTTGCCTGAAATTGACTAAGCTTTTGGGTTATTTTGACAAACACTCATTTCGACAAAAAAATACTGCAGTATCCCGATTGAAATATATCCCGAGTTTGTGCTCGCGAAGGATTCTTTAAAAAAATTGAAAATCTTTAAAACTTCGAAATCGTAATATATGTAAAGTTTTCAGCATTTTTTAGACTTTAACACATTTTTTAAAGTCAAATAACAACCGTTTTTATCTGATTCAAGGAACATTTGTCACTTTTTAGCCAATTTTTGTTTGAAAATTCTAATTTTTATCCAACGATTCGCGAAAGTTCATGCTCGCGAAATTTTGTAAGCCTAAAGTAACATGCAAGTCACGCTGTGGTTGATCGTTCTGAGTTCGTGTTTTGACTGGAAGACGTGTTACTGTATGTTTCATCGGGAGTAGTGCCCTGAGTGTTCTGATAAACTTCTTCTTGTTGAAAACTCGTCTCTTGATCGGTGGTACTGTTCAAAGACGAGGGAACTTGATACATGAAATGGTCGGCGATATCTTGGTGACTACGTTCTTTTATACTGATCCCACGTCTAAATTGACGTCCGCTTTCGCTTGCCGTTGAATCGTGCCGTATGTCCATTCCCTGTGCACTGGCACCCATTGGTCGACCCCCTTCACTTGCAGTGGAGTCGTGACGAGAGCCGATCCCTTGTATTGTGGACGCTGAAGAGTTTTTTCGACTTGAAGAATCGAGAGGAGAGTAGATGGAATTTCTGAAGATGAAGCCTTTTTCATTTTCAGGGGTTTGTTGTATAGGACTCCTCCCTTTGAAGGAGTGGTCGTAGTCATCCAAGCAGGGGACGGATGGTTCGTCGCGTAACGGGTAGCCAGCTGTACCCCATGATCCTTGCTTTTTCTATGGATAAAAGAAGACGAAATCGAAATATTTCAACTGCCTAAAATTGGAAATTCGTTGTTATCTCCAAGACACAAAAAAACCCTATATGAGGAATAAATTCAGGTTAGTGAAAATTAAAGGAGTAATGATAGTTTATTTATGTATGTTTATATCTATCAAACAGTATCGTACACTAGGTACCTATAACTCATTGTCATAACCGTAACAGGAAATTTGATTCTATAATTATAAATTCGGAACACGCAATTTTAAGCATCGTTCAAAAAAAACGAAATGCTCTTAGTTTGCTTATGTGTGAGTTGTCCTCATGGTACGTACGCGAAAAAATTCCAAATATTTGATACCCCTCCCCCTTTTACGCAGCGATATTTGAAATTAGGCGATTTAAACAATAAACGTACAATTTTGCTAAACCCCCTTTCACTCCTTCACTGTGTACTATATGGATGGCCCCTATTATAATGACTGGTTTATTTAAGGGGCACTGTATTGAAGATTTTGAGGAAGCGCTTACCTTAAAGCTGGTTCCAGTGCGATCGATTTGGTCGTATGTATTATCCACCTTTCGTCCGATAGTATTCGAATTGATGTGATCATACTCGCCCTTCCCGCCATCAGATGAGCCGCCCCAACTCGGATTTCTTCCGCCCAACTTATCGTAATTTTGCTCAGTGAAAGAAAGATCTCGAGGTGAATAATCACCATAGGAACCAGTCGAATGCTTTTTCTCGTCGTCAAGTTGCACTCGTGAAAAATCCACTCCCTCACCATATAAATTATCGTAATCAGGGGGTTTGTACATGGGGACGTGTGACATGTTATCTGCACTGGTTTTTGTGGATAATGTAGCAGAATTCATTCCGATATGTGAGTATCCTGGTGTGTCATGCATATCCTGGTTATGGAATTTAGGTCTTTGGTTCATAGGTTGTGGGGGCTGGGGATGAGGTTGGTTTTCACCGATGGCTGTTTTATACAGTTGGTCATAAATCTTGAGAATATCATCATCAGTAGTCTGTTTACTTGCACCAGCAATGCGCGCTTTCTCATCTAATAGCGCTGCAACAAATGCGTCGACAACATTAAACATTTCTCGATCTTGGCCAGCGTTTGTTTCAAATTTATATACACCTTCTCCCATCGGTGCACGCCTGCCAGCTTCAATGGTGAACTCAGAATGTCCCGAATCCTCGTAATTTCGAATAGTCTTTATCGGCCACATGGCCAAAATAGCTCTGGACTGCTGAAGCGCTAATGTGATACCCCATTTGGTGAAATGAAGTAAACACCTTTGCTGAGCAGCACCTATATTATGCATGTCTTTCACAGAAGCACCAACAACGCTGAAGATCCTTCCTGATATCGATCGACTCAATTTGGTTTGCATTTGAATCTGGCACGCCCAAAGATTGATCAGTTTCATTTTATCAGAAGCAAAATACCATTTCTCTTGTTCATTGTTCACCTCTAGAACTTTCTCTCGTCCTTTAAAATCGTTCAGTTTGCAGACTTTATAGCGTGGATACAAGGAAAGTTTCCTTTTGGGGATTGCAACTCTCCACGCCTCTTCTTTTTCGTAAGACAACAAATAGCATTCATCTTCATTACTGGCTGACTGGTTGAACACAATAAACCTTCTCTTCCATTGCTTTTTACCGGACAGTTTGCCCCATGCGCCGGACGACGAATCGGAATAAAGTTCCAGCCATCCTTGATGTATTGTGATGTCCTGTTCCACCATGATCCTTAACTGAAACAAAAAAAAAAGTTACGACATGAAGAAGGTCAATAACCTGAATATTGAGGTGAAATAAAAAATAGTTCTATATACATAAATAGTCGAACGTGTGCAACGCACTGGGCTCAACTTCAGTGGCTTCAGATTATTCCCAAAGGCCCGATTGTAGCAAAACAAATTAGTTTTAAAACTCATTATTGAAGTCACAAAATATCGTTTTGGAAAAAACTCGTCCCCACGCCCCAAAAGTCAAAACTTTTGAAAAATGAAAAAAATACCCCACCAAATTTCAGCCAAATCTGATAATTTTTGAAGTCTCCAGGCTGCCCCAAAGTTTTGGGACATACACATAGACAGACACACAGATATTCGAGTTATAGAGGATTTAGATGAAGAAAGACAAGCTGACTTAAAACGACAAAAAAGCTGTGTATGATTGTGTTAAAATAGAGGACCACGGGACCCTAATTCAGCTTTTGATATCCCAACGTTAAAAAAGGTTCATGTTAGAGAATTGCCTATTTTCCTCAGATGATTAATTATACTGCCAGCCAGCTTGCGAGACACTGTAGTCTGAATCGCAGACCTCTATAGATATACTTCCTAGAATATAAAAACTCTTTTTGTTAGAGGATGAGCTGAAGCCTAGAGACACTAACACACTGCTTTTTGGATCGAGTGCATGAACCACAAGGAGACAAGGCCAGCACACTCTCACCTCATCCACAATGTATTCCTAATGGAATTAAAGTTCCTATTGTCTGCATGTCAAGACGAAAACATCCATTTTCCTCACAAAAATGAAACAAACCTGGGAAGGACTAATTTCCTAAAATTACAATTTCAACGACACAATCAAAGCGATGCAACCTTATCCTCTGATACTACAACCAAAGACAAAGTCTCTGACGAAGCTCCGGTTTGTAACTTTTACTCTTCAAATAATGTACCTTCAAAAATATTTTCATCAAAAAAGAAAACTGAACCAAGAGACAGGCGAATTTTAGAGACCGAGAAACTGCAGAAAAAGTTTGTTAAATTTTTTCAAAAATCCTTTGCTCAAGAAAGGGAGCAGAAAGTAGGTCGAGCAACCTCAAAAATCAAATCGATCCAAAATTCTTTTACTCATACACAAATTGCTTCTCCAAATCTAAACCAAAAGTTGGACCCTTAATTGATCCGACACGCTAAAACTTAACTTACGATCCCCTTTCGATTGCAAATATCCTACAAAATCAATACAAGTCTGTCTTTACCCAATTTCTACAGAACTATGACCTTCCTCAGTTCGAGTCACAAATACCCAAGGATATCAATCTGACTATCAAGAAATTTGTCAAAGAAATCAGAACACTGTCACCAACTTAAGCACCTCAGAAAGGGAATCAAGTACAGAAAACTGTTTCCCTCACATCCCACATCCCACGTTTCAAAGGTCTTTGAAAAGATTGTTCGAGCCAAGATACAGAATCATTAAGAAGAAAATAATCTATATAACAATAATCAACATAGCTTTAGGAAAGGCTGATAGTCAATTGCTTCAACACACTGAAAGACTGATTCATGAAAATGAAAACAACCTTACCGTTATCTATTTAGATTTTAGTAAAGCTTTTGATAGAGTAGACCATACGATTTTGGTGCATAAGTTTTGAAAAAAATGGCATAAACGGGAAACTCCTTGAATGGATCAGATCTCATTGAACCCATAGAGTTTCAGTAAACTCAACTTTGTGCTCAGAAACAGAGATTATTTCAGGTGTGCCACAGGTACTTGTGCTTCTGGTATCGTTTGCAGACGACACTCAATTATCAGTGCATAGCTGGACCTCTTCATATCCTTGGTTAGAAAAAACTATACATGGTTTCTTTTTTGTTTAGAATAAACCAGTCATCAGACAAATTCCACACATTTTCTCAGAAACTTTAAAATTATCTGCTATTATTATGATTTTCTGCTATTATGGAACGGTTTTGTATCAGAATTCCTATGAGAGATTTTTTAATTTATTATTTTATTATTTTATAATTCTTTTTCTTTCTTTCTTTCTTTCTTTGAGGCCATTCAATAAGTACGTTCGTCACCGAGGGGGGGGGAGGGGGTCAGCAAAAAAGCGAACGAAAACGAACGGGGAGAGGGGGGTCAAGACTATCTGTGTACGTTCGCTTTTGCGGGGGGGGGGTGCTTGTCACAAGCGTGACTTTTAACTTAGTCTATGAAAAATCTTTTTCTATCTATCTCCTAATTACATTTTATCTTTGAATCGATAACCAAAGATAATTGTTAATCCCCTAAACAATTGTGTATGTTATAATTGTTTAGTAATTATTAGATAATTAGAGAGCAAAAACTTAAGGTGCGATAAGATTAAAGAATAATGCTAAAATCATATTCTTTGAACTTGCCTTGTCTAAATTCTCCAATTATTTTCAAAGGAAAAAGGGGGGGGGTAAAAATTTTGAGATAAAAACGAACGTACAAAGAGGGGGGGGGGGTCTGAAAATAGGGAAATTTGGACGAACGTACTTTTTGAATGGCCCCTTTATATTAATACTTTCACTTTCACCACGGCAATTTGGCCACCATAATTTTTGTATACAATTCAATATGGTGGATGGAAAGGCGAAAAGGTCTATAAAAGATGGAATTTCTTAATCCAAAAAGAAATATCTACAGAACCACAAAAGCCTTTTAGAAATTTGTTCTTAAAAGACATAGCATATTCTGTTTTCATGCCATTAGAAAACTCCACAAAGACGGAGTACACACATCAAGCTTTCAAAGTACGCAAACTGAAAGCAGTAATTATGACGTCACACACATCACGTTTTGATGTACAAGGTCAAGCGAGCCCAACCATGTCAGTAAAAGCAGCTGTAAATCAGGGGTTCAGTGATTTGATCATTTGGCGGTTCTACAGGAGTATAATTAATTGTCAGCCGAATAAGGATTATTTTTTATCTTTCCTGGTGATTTTTCAGAGTTTATGTCTAATGTTATGGTTTTTTAAAGTGCTTGTTCTAGAGATGAGCGAATTTAATTATTTTTAGTTTTCAAGAGCTCAAGCAGTATAGACCTAACTCTTAATACAAAAATTACGAGAAATACATATTTGGACTTTGTACCCTATGCTGCACGAAAGCACTTAAGCCAGATGTAATTAATTGAATCAATAGAACGGTATTTTTGATCGAACTTTGTTGAACTTAATCGAGCAGAAAAACAATGATAAAACCATGTATAATTATTACAATATGTATGATACAGTAATTATGCATGGCTCTATCATTGTTTTTATGGCTGGACTACATAATTATTCAACAGGACGTCCTCTTTGAAAAAAGGTCTATGGCTGTCGCTATTGAGCTGGTTCTTTTTTTCAATCGCGGTTTTTTTAGTAAACCCAGGGTAAGATTAGGCTACAATCTATCACAACCTGCTTTATTTGAAAATCTGCAGGCCGTCTGGAATTTTGAAAAATAAGAAGAAATTGCGATTTTTTAACAAGATTGCGGATTTTTTCATTTAAGCATCATACACCATCTGAAAGCTGAGGATTTCAGCTTTCTAGTGGTGAAATTTATTTTTAGCTATCATTTCCAGCATTTCCAGCATCTCCAGCTCATTAGCGATAAGCTAAAGTTTAACAGTCATCGGGCCGATTTTCAGACCGCACCGGCAAAACTCCCCACACCCCGCCACACGGAAGACTAGATTTCATCCGCCATTTTTGGCGCGATTTTGGTGCTTCCGAAAATTATTTCTTGCTGGCGTGGTGTAAGGAGGCGATTCTTTGAAAAGGGTGATTTTTTTGTGTTTTGAAAATCGAATAACTTTGGGAATACTTAACCAATTTTAATAAATGACCCCTTATTTTTCTCACAAAGGTAAGGACTTTCAAATAAAATTAGTTTGGTTTTTTAAAATTGAGGGGAAAATTTTGTCCTGTCCACCCTACCAAGACGCGCAAGAGCAGAGAAGCAAATTCAATCTTTCATCTACAAGATTAAACTTTAAAGATTGGCTTCAATAAAAAGTATACTAAAACAAGGATAAAAGAAACTTATAATCAATGCTTACGACTTATAGATTGAGAAGAGTTGTGGATGGTGATGGATTGCCTGTGTGTCTGGTTGTGGACCCTGGTTGTGTGGCTGGTCTGTGGCTCTGGTCTTTGGTTTGGCTTGATTTCGTACTTGATGCTGCACTTTTTTATAGCTAAAATCGAAAGTAAAAATATAGATTCTACGGTGGAGTTCTTATCAATTAAGCATGGTTTCTACATATCAACCGCTAAATTAGCTCGAAAAGTCGAGAAAATCCATATAGAAACCGGTCCCTCTCTCTCCCGTAGATCTTTAATAAGTTAATAAACATTTCTCTGAATCACTTGGCCATCGCGTGACGTCAAGAAAGGTGTAAACATCCCATTTCGGTTCATCATGATCACAAATTGTGATCTCTCATCTGGCTTAAAAATGAACAGAAAATAGGTATATCTTTGTTAATTTTTAAATAATATCAGCTATTAATATGTTTCTATTTTCACTGGACTTAAATTGGAAACTCGATAAAACATTTTACAGTGTAGAGTTGTGTTGTGGAATAGACCTTTTTTCAAAGAGGCCACCCTGTTGAATAATTATGTAGTCCAGCAGAAAAACAATGATACACCCATGCATAATTATTACAATATGCATGAAACAGTAATTATGCATTGCTGTATCATTGTTTGTATGGCTGGACTACATAATTATTCAACAGGGTTGCCTCTTTGAAAAAAGGTCTATGGGGAAACCAACTGTGAACTGAGACAGGCAGTTTTATTAAGCTAAAGGTTTCCTTCTCCCTCACAACAACAAAAAGAACAGGATTCTTATCAAGTGGATTGTTAATTTGGGTAATAACGCTTTTGAAGGTTTTGATTTTTTGGGGATTTTAATTAAGATTTGGATTTTTTTTATAGCTATGTGTTTTGCGGTAAAGCAACTACCGTCAACTGCTCTAACTTGGGACTATCCCATGTTTTGGGACATACAGCAATTCAGCCACCATTTCATCGAACCTCCAAAGTCATTTGATTTGAGTTAAGGAATGGCATAATAAAAAATGCACGATTTCTCTTTCGATTTTACAGTATAAAGTGAAAATACAGACCAGATATGCATGCCCATGTTTTGACCAACCGTCCCAAGTTTTAGAGCGGTTGACGGTAAACGTTGAAAAAAATTCAAGTTGGGACACTATCCACAAAAGATTTTTGTATTTTTGCAGAGTTTTTTTAGACGGTTCCATTTCGTTGCAAATGTTGCCGGGTTAAATACCGTAAGTTGGTCTAATGTTAGTTGACATCCCTCTTCTAATTTTGACACCCTTCTGTAGAGATAGATAATGGGAAGGTCGGATCACTGATTGAAATTATTTTTCTTTGCTTAGTGATTAGAGAGGAATAAAACTTTTGTGGTTCTGACCTTCCTATTATTCCTATCTTTAAAGAATAGTGTTGAAATACGTCTGGGGCATCATATTACGCGCAAGGAAAAAATACCCTGGACATTTTCTTTCGAAGCGTTTTCAGATGTCCGGGGCATGTTTCAAAGCACCATATGATGGCGGTTTGGCGGTCGCCCACGTTAAAGGAGTGGTCAAACTAACTAAATTTCCAGATCTTCAGAGCTTTAGCGTGTAGGGGGGAATTTTCACATCTAGTCACCAGATAATCCCTCAGCCCAACCTCGCTTTTCCAAAATTATTTTATTGCGCATCAAACCATCCATATCAAAAATTTCAAAAGGGAAACGACGTTGTCCTCCTGTATATATAATTCGGAATTGCAACATTCTGCAACCTCCACTCCAAGGTCCAAATGTCACGCCGAAGAAGAGTGGGTTCAGGATCGTACTGAAACTATCTTATAACCAGCCACACATCCACCAGAAACGACAAAAGAGAGCTGGTCAGATAAGGACTTTCTTGGGAGCTGGCAGGGTTGTGTGGACATTAGACCAACTTACGGTACTGATTATGTTTGAATGAGTTTAAAATAGCTTAGTTTGATTACTAGGAGAAGATTTTAGTCGGGAACCACATAAAATGGCACACTCATTTAGAGTCCGGTTGTGTAAATGCACGTCACAAACACAGAGCTTGACTACTAATGTACTTTATAAAATAGTGGTTTAGGAGAACGTGACAACTTATTGACTCAGTTCTGCTGCATATGAAATTATCTGCTCCGTATTATGAAAATAAAACCTTCATACTTTATCGGACGGGGCATTGGAAGATTCCCAGCGGTATTGCATGCTAATTCAGGAGATGGAATTCAGGTATGCATGCCAATTTTAACAAAACCTATGTATCTTTTTTTTTTGTCTTTTTTAATTTTGTTATTTTAGAACGTTACGCGTTGAGCTTTTCTCATGGGTGTGACTCTATAAAATAATTTTTGTAATGTCAGAATTTGTCTTTTAAAGGACATTGAAAGGTCTTTTTTCGATTTTTTTCCTTCTAGTGTAATCTAAAGACTCAAGAGCTTTAACATCAATTTAGACAGGGTTTTGTCATAAAATAAGGTTGTTTTTCCACCCAAATCATGTTCCTGCCAACGACCAGACTGTCTAGACAGAACTGTTATCGTGTCCTACATTACACAAATTCTTAACAATGGGTAAACTGGACTTATTTGCGACCTGTCCCGTGGAGGAAAAAGTTTTCTCATTTGTTTCCAAATTTAAAGAAAAATTTAAGTTTTCCCTATTCCAAGACTGGATGAAGACCTTCTGTAGATGTCAACAAACACAGCTGACTAACCACAGCTTTTCTATCATTTTGCTTTATTGCAAGAATACCCTGTTTTCTGAGGTCCCTGAAAATAAAAGGCGCACAAAAGTTAATAGGATTAAGGTATTAAGCACTCTAGGTCTTTATCATCTGTACATTTTGACAATCTGCAAGCTTGAGTTGGTGAGGCTGCTTTGAGAGGCTAATCTTTATCCATTTTGATGTTATTTTCATGATTTTTGAAGTTTTAGAAGTT
The DNA here is from genome assembly GCF_902728285.1 of Clytia hemisphaerica. Lineage (NCBI taxonomy): Eukaryota > Metazoa > Cnidaria > Hydrozoa > Leptothecata > Clytiidae > Clytia > Clytia hemisphaerica. The sequence continues at coordinate 112,786 of NW_027104545.1, forward strand.
TGTTTTCAGCCATTTTTATTGAAGGATGTTGAAAAAACATCTTATCTTTCTAATCGACATAAAACTAAAAGCTGAATCCTGCTGAATCCTACTGAATCAATTTCTAATCATTGATTAGTTTTTCACACAGTATATAATATGCCTTTTTTCCTGTTTGTTTAGTCTCCAGTGCTTCAACAAAAATACAATGTATATATATAATTTTAAACAGAAGTAGTGGTAGTGTAAAATTTTATTTCTAAGACAAAAACCAAATTTTCACTAGGTACAATATCTGAAACTTTACAAATGTAAGATAATATCTTAGTTATTTTACTACATCTTTAAGTTTACACAATTAGAGAAGATAATCAGGAAAAAGTTTGCCCTTTTTGATAGTATTTTGTTTTGACTGAAATTCTTGAGGGTTAGATCTTGTGCACTCTACATAGATTTTGATGCATTGACTACAACTTTTTATTTTCATCCTTTTTACAATGAAATTAATTTCAAACATAAGGTATGTAAATGTTTTAGCTAAAATTTAATGGGTCAAGAATTCAAGGGCCAAGCTCTGCACCATCCAGACCTTTGTTATTGTTTACAAGCTGAGAAAAAACTGGGAGACAACTCTAAATTTCTCAAGACTGGCTATTTTTGCATCAATTGAATATCTAAAATCTTGCTCAATTCATAAAAGTATCAATAATTCTTTATGGAGTGAATTTTTTTATCTTTATAATTCACTTAATTAAGAATTAGTGAGTAAGAATTGGAACTTTGCTCTACGAAGAGTATTGAGCACTCTTTTAATATTTGTTCAACAAACACACTAAAAGTATCAATAAAATTTTTTTTTGGATTCATGAGCTTCAATTTGGGTAATTGAAGCCAACTATTAAGCTGAATTATTTTAGCCCCCATGTTAAGTGATGAGATTTTAGCTCCCCCCAATTACATAGGTCCCCCCCCAAAAAAGTGGTTTAATTCCAACCCCCTCCTTTTTGGGGAAAGATTTAGGGTGTAACCCCCTAGCAGGGGGGGGGGCTGACGCTGTAAAGTTTCTATAATTGAGTATTTTATTCTACTGTATAGTGAAGGGATTTTAAAGACATTGTCTAGATCTCATTGAAAATTGCTCTTTAGATCTAGAGAACTCAGTATTCTCTACATTTTAGGATATCCAATTGCGGTCGGTTATTAACACACTATTTTGATTTTATATAAGATTGAATATTTTTGGTATTGAGAAAGCTATTATTGGTAGAATCTTTTATCACAGTTCTTTGAATTCATTTTTTATATAATTGATGGGTTTTGAAAACTGTGGTTAATAGACATCAAATGTTCCATATACATTTTTACAGTATTTGCATAGCAGGAAAACTTAAATATTTGGTGTGATTTTGCTTATATATTTTAATTTATTGATATTTATCAAATGATTAATGAAAATGATGTTATCTAAGGGAAGGAAACACATCTTTGAAGACGTAAGTTTTTTTTGTCAAAATCCAGGTTACTAAATATCCCCCTTTCAAACCTAATGGAGTTTCTTGTTATTGTTTAGTAAACTGGAGTCTCATTAATTTTATATTTTTCTCAATCCAAGATGATCTCCTTTTATAAAATAAACAAAATGAATCAATGGTTTTGAAAGAGGTAATATCAAGTATTCCAAAGAGGTTTTTAGAGTGCAATGCCAAAAGAAAAAATATTGTGCAAGTCTTTCTTGTGATATAAGCGAAACTTTTAGCCTAGTTGTGTTAAAGTAATTTACTGGAGGGCTCATGCATCGGTCAAGCATTCTTTGTTGTCTTCTTACTCTTTTTTACCTCACTTTTCTTACGTTTAGCAATTTAGTTGAATCAGGTCATGGGAGTCTATTTCACTTGTGGGCTGAACCTATATATTTAGTTTCTTTGCATAACTTTTAATCTGATGTTTTAGTTCAAATGTTAAATGATTTTCAATTGAGGAGTAACATCACACTGTCATATTTCTTTCCTTCTTTTCCATTACATGATCTAATGAAATATGATTTTTTTGTAGGAACTAAACTATCATTCGATTTGACAGCCAATCAAGACGTGGTATTTCTTGTAGGAACATCCATTTAAGAGTTTCTTACCCCCTTTTTATTGATTTATGTTGGAATAGAAACTTGGTGTAGGTTGATAATGTCATTTTTGCTTTCAATCCTTTTATATAGACTTATAATTTTCCTTTTGTATTACGTTCAGATCAAAGATAATAGGAACTTAATCATTTTTTTGAGAAATGAACTTGATTTGAGGGAGTAAAATTTTGACAGGTTGTATAAGATATTTTTTGCCTTTTCGGATAGCTTTGAATTTTCAAGCGGCAAATTGACCTCTCTTTTATAACTTGTAATCTTTTTATATTTTTCCTTTTCATACTGTGATAATAAGGAGTGATGCGAAGTCTGAATTCTAACAGTTTATCCACACGACAGAGAAAAAGAGATTTTTGTTAATATTGTCTTACTTATATTTCATATTGATATTATAAGATTCATATGAAAGATGATGTTTTGTACAGAGCCGTCTAGAAAACAAAGTGAAACGTATCTCCCTCTTGACTTGCAATTTTTTCCGACGGCTTTCCCGTCCACTCTTTTCGCTGGTTTTCATTTCAATGTAATGAGATTAGTTGCAATGAACACTTCACAATGATTTTATCATTAGCAGCGATCATCATTTTAATGAAAACTACTTTCTAATGATCACAATGATGTCATCTCAATGATGATGTCATTGTAATATCCTTTTTAATCTATCATTATATGGAACCAAGTCACGAGTCATTTCTCACTCTCGTTTCGTCTTGTCAAGAACACTTAATGCTATCCTTCACAAAGTTTGATGGGTCTTTCTATTTTCATATGCCAAAATTTTTCTGTTTGTATTGAAAACATGAGCCATCGATTGGAGTGTTTGTTTTTCATAGACGTGACAAAATCTATGACATCATTATTCGAATCTCCATCTTAACGCGTAAGCCTTGTTTTATTTAGACAGGTACTGAAAGCAAGAGACTCTTTAATGACAAAATACATTTTGTTGCCAAATTCGTTTTTACTTGCTTAACGTTTCAGTACTGATAGTCGACAAATTTTAGTGATTCTCCTGTGAAACTTTTAAACTTTGTAGGCTCTGTGTAGGTTGTTTTGATTATGTTTACAGTTATGTGGTCTGTTGGAAATTCAAGACGCGATTTTGGTTTCCGATTGTTGTTTCTATAAGGAATATTATTACGATATACACGTTTTCTTATCTACAATCAGTTTACTGTTAGTGAATGGACTGCAGGCTGATGCTTGATCCATATGACGTGAAAAGTCTTATTGGCGAGGGTAATTTCGAGTGGAATATGTTTTTGCAATCAATCAGTTTTGTTGTTTTTTTTTTCAAGACACAAATTAGTTTTTACTGTAAAGGATGATCTCGTACTCACTTGTAAAACGTAAAACGCCTTGTACATGTTGCTGCCTTCAGACTTGTTTATCACATTTTTTTCGTCAAAACAAAGCATTCATACCATTCAGTATTGCAAAGGAGAATTGTTCAATGAAGGTGTTATATTGCACAAATTCAATACTCATTCAACAAATCTAGTAGCCAATACTTATCATCGAATGGTTCAATGAGTGTTAAATCAATCGTTGTTTTTATCGTGATTTTCTTTACGTCGATCCTTTGGTGTTTGTGACACGTTTGTTTTTGGATAGGGTTTAGCTACTTTATCTTTTAAAATGTTGCTGAAGTTTCCAAGACAGAAGACATTTCCCAAGAAAAGCATAATCAACGTCACATTTTTTCACATTTCCTGTGATCTACATTTGTCTGTCAGGCAAGATGTTTTTGAAAAGTGTTGTGGATTAGAAACCTTGCTTTTCATTTCATCTTGTCAGGGGGAAGGATTTTCCACATGAGAAAATAAACGAGTCGTTAGAAAAAATAATCCTTTAGTATCTTAAGATATATAATATTAGATGGGTTTTTAAATTATTTGAGCAATGATACGTTGTAAGATTGAGATGTCGTTCAAAGATGTGGACGTGAATTTACAATAAAGCATATCGTTTCAATCTTGAGAATTTGAATAATCTTGATTCAAATCTCCGATACTGACCTCCGGCTATTCGAAAGCTTCATTTAATTTTCTAAATATACCGGAGAAAATGCTTTGTAGGACTGAATGAGTGTTTAAAATCACTTTGAACAAAATTCAAAACATTTCAGTATAGCCATACGTTTTGTTTTCCGTTTAACACACCGAGTGAAAGAGATAAATATTTTCAAGTTTCACTTTCAACATGCATAGTCATTTCTTTTGAAAGATTTTCAACTTTCGATCATCTATAATCAAGTTTATGATAATACATTTTAAGTTTCTTGTTCTTTGGTTAATACGTTGATCTCGAGGAAAATTTTGATCTGCTCGTACAGTACTACAATCTTAAAGTTTATGTATGAAATTATGTATATGCTATGAATTAAGTTAAGATCTGATAACATTCCATATATCTTGTTTTCTTGTTTTCAGTAAAAAAAGAGAAACACGTGAAACTATAAGAAATGAAATTTTTATTGGTATACATCTTACTGGGATACGTTGCAGTATTCGTGAAGTCGCACAACGAATTCACACCTGAAGGGTGTTTATTGGTGCATAATGAACTGAGGGCTTTGCACAAAGACACCCTATCCGTAGAATACGATGCGGAACTCGAAAAATCAGCGGAACAATCGGCAAATTTCGTGAAAGCTACGGGTGGCGGTGAAGACACGTAAGTAAAGCCAGCAGGAACAGATAATGTGATCAAATTTTGACTTATTCTAATATACAGTATTGTAGTTGACTCGTTTTAATATGATCGGTCACCCTTTTAAAGAGTAGAACTAAACGATTAAGAATTTCACTTGAAATCGTGAATATCTTTTGAATAGGTTTAAATCCTTCTCCTATCCTTACATATATATTGTAGATTATTTTCAAGCACTGTTTTGAAATTTGGTCTTCATGAAAGGAAGTTTTCTGTTAGAGTAGTCTGAGTCAAAAAGAAGAAAGAAGTTTATTATATTTCACATATATTTGTTAGCTATTTTTGTCCAAAATCCTTGGCTTTTTTAAAGGTTGGGGGATGCCAAGAAGGGGGGATCATTTAAGAAGGGGGATCAGACCCCATTCCGCACTATGTCTTGATTTTAAGATTAAACTTAAAGATTAAAACAGAGTAACTTTCTTTTTTCCGACAGGCGACCGACGCGAGTATTACCAAAGCGACGCCGACGTCATGTTGAAGATATTGATAAAAATGTTCACATTGAAAGTTGGGATGGCGATATCTACTATCCCGATACTTCGTAAGTTGAGTTTTCCCCTCGTCCATGTTTCGTTATAATATTCGATTAAAAAACTATTTCCAAATAGTGCAACTTTTGCTTGACAGGAATATAAAGCAATAAGATAATCCTTCAATATTCTAAAAATATATTATAAGTAGCGAATTGAAATTTGTACGATGCGACAAGCAACGATAATTATTCTACAATTTTTCAGGTTTACACCGCAAGGGACTGGAGAGAGTATTCATAAAATGTGTTGTCGAACTGCACCTCATTGTCCGAGAGAATTTTTCCACGGTCTCCTGTTTCCACCATCAGCTGAGGGTGTCGTAAGAGATTTCTACAATGAGGAGATGAAAAGTTATGATTTTGCCAGTGGGAAGAAGAAAGCTCAATTTTACACTCAAATTAAACATTTCACCAACATCGTGTGGAAGAAAACTTCGAAGATCGGATGTTTTCAGACCAAGATGGATAGCAATAATTGTGTTTACACCGTCATTCATTATAAAGAGAAAGGAAGCGAGGGAACGCCTGAAATCTTCAAAGAAAATGTGGGAGTCCTGCGTAAGTTTCTTACCTTATCTCACTTATGGGAAAGATACAGAGGTAAATAGAATAAATCAGAACTTTAAAGAGGCCAGGTTTGCTAATTTTCTTTACACCCGTGATGTGACGTCAAACATCTTTCAATGAATTGCCCTTAAAAGTGTATATGATTTTCATCTAATGGTTCAGTGGGTAAAATGATAATTGTGTTGAATAGACTTTTCTGTTTTCTACATTCCAGTGGATTCAGAGGAGGACTCGACGAACATTGTGTTGATCTTTTTGATCGTCTTTTTCATCGTTCTATTCTTGGTGTTGGTAATCTTGTGTTATTGCTGCAGGGACCGGCTCTCCGAAAAATATTACGAAATCAAAATCAAAACTGATACAATGAAGGCTGAGTAAGTACATAAGAAAGATCAGTTTCTATGAGTTTATACCCCTGTGTCGCAGACCCGCTGGGAGCCCAGCCCTACTGGAAAGATTTGCAAACATTTCCCCGGTGGGAAAATACCTTAGAATTTCAGCCCCACTTGGAAATTAACTTTTATTTAATTATTTCATTCACCTTAGAACAAAGGAATTTCTATCATCATTGGGATTTCAATACAGGAATTTTTATCCCCACTGAGAAAAAAGTTCCACCGGGGTTGTGAGACAGGGGTATGAGTTAAGATGACATGATAGATATAAGTAACTGTCTTCACATACATATAAACAATACAAAAAAGGGTGTCTTTTCTTCCTGACCAGTCCTGACTGATATATAAACAATGCATAATCTTGAGCACCACGAATTTTTTTCTTTTAGTACGAGCTTTTAATTAGACATATTTTTCGACCTGCTAACACAGCATACTTTTCTTTGGACAGGCAAGAATTGGAGACAGACTCCACAGCGTTCTGGTGGTTAAAGATTTTCAAGAAACGACGTCGAACAGTGAAACGACCGACACGTGCTCGATCAACGAAAACTCATCAAAGTTTACGGGACCGAAACATTTCCATTGAAGTTGTGCATACAGTAAAACCACAGCGAAGCATCAAACAACCTCACCGTGCTCGTGGTCAAAGTACGCTTCCCAAATTTT
>NW_027104545.1:121083-126695 GCF_902728285.1 Clytia hemisphaerica
GTAATGGGTAATCAGGACCACTGCGCGCTAGACTGTGAAATGGCCTATTGGACAAAAGTACTTCCTCTGGGGGTTTACAAAAAGAACGACAAATTTCATAAAGAACGACATATTTCGCCGTCCACAACCCCGACCGAAAGTGACAGTACCAACCCCCAATTACGCATGCGTGTTACAATGCAGGATTCTTAAGAGGAACAGACTGTTGGACTGGTCTCAAATGTTTAGATTCAACCCACCTAACATTTGGTAGCAGAGGGTTTTCAGGAAAGACCAGTTGAAGAATTGATTGAGAAGGCTACTTGGCAAGGAGAGAAGGCTACTTGGCAACTAGTTTTCACCGTTCTACGGGCAGATCGTTAGCAAAATATGGGTCGGTCGGTCGGTCGGTAAAATAAAAATAAATTTTTCGTTTATCAGGGTCGTTAAAGTACCGAAAATGTTTTCCAAAAAATATCTGGTTCAAAAATTCACTTTTTTTATCTTCGATGAAAATCTTAGTGTATGGAATGCTTGATTTTCTAAATTTTTCAATTTCTTGAATTAATTTTCAGCTTTACCTTTATTCAAATCCTCTCGTTGATACGATTGTTTTGAGCTATATATGAAAGTTAAGGAATAACGGGAAGCGGTGTGCGTCACGCAAAATATATTTGGGACATGCCTTGTTTCACCCGAGACTCGTCTTGTTTTCGTTACTGATGGACGCCAGAGAATATTATCTAGCGCTATCAGTAAGAGTTAAAAAGCTGATAATGTGCAGGGAACGAGGTTGGGCCAGATATAGCTTGGTCCAGGGTATATAAAATAAAGGTCAGTGGGCGCATGCCCAAGCGACCTTCAAAAACTTCTCTAAGAAAAGTTATGAAAAGTCATGAAAAGTCATGAAAAGTCACTTTGATCACAAACAAAACAGCGAGCACTAACGGCGCGAGCTTAGACAAATTTCCCTTAATTTCGATGCGACAAATAACTGCTTGTGATGAACAGGGAAATCCTCTAATGACCAAAAAAATTACCCAAAAGTAAAGCTCAATCAATCTATGGGTAGTCGTTAAACGTCAACTTTGAAATCAGCAATTTTGGTAGGAACCACTTTAAAAGTAAAAGAATGATGAAGATTCTTTCTGTCACCTTTCAAACTAATTTTTTTCTCCATTTAACAGCAAAATAAACATTTAAAACCGAAGAACCACTGTTTAGAGATGCGTGCCCGCGCGGCAATTTGATCAACTTCGTTCAGATTGTCCGTGTTTCGGCTTCCGGTAACTTATTTGCTGTTCACTGCTAGGTCACACCATTTTAAAACGGCATTTTCGCAGTCCTAGCTACCAAACCGAGAAAATTTTCGTGGCTTTAAGCCAAACCCTTCAACGTCATTTTGACAAAATCATCGGTTTGAAGATGTGATTTATATAGCAAATTTTTGCTTAAGATAGAAGTTAAAGGTACGTGCACACAATGTAGCAAAACTGCTTCGCTCGTGTATATTCGCTTCGCAAAAATATCACGTTAAAAAGTTACACTGCGAATTACAACATTCTCAGGGTATTATCTAGCGCTGTTGGTAGGCATCAAAAAGCTAATCTATATTATAATACGCTTAAATCGGAACTCTCCCATTCTCGCATGAGGCTTTTTCGCTAGCGATTTTTAAATACACGGCAATTTTTTTCGCGCCTTTTTGATTGTATATTCAATTCTATTCGCCAAGTGCACTTCCATTCAAGAGAGCACATTTCTCCTTGATGGAGAAACACAACTGACTGTGCAATAGCACTATCAGCATAATTTATAGTTTTAAAAAAAAAAGTTTATGTCGGTTATGAAATAATTTTGATTCACATGGGAATACGTCGAAGATAAAATTTGAGTTTTCAAAAAGACATCATATTTATGATTACCCTTGAGATTAATAAAGCTCCGATGACATTTCCCTTCTATTTGATACTCTGATAAAAACATTTCAATTTAATGGACTTGACAATATGAGAAAAGTTGATGACTTATTCCCAATTCAATTATGAAATTTTTTAATCAATGTTTGCTATTTTTTGTTCTATTGAGATAGCAAAATGAAAACGCTTTTACTTACGCATTGAGTTTAATTGTTAATTGTTGACTCTGTTAAGAGGTATTGAAAAAAGGCACTCTTTATATTCCACCGTAAAGCACTGTGGTCTTTGGAGTGATCGGTGTTGCCAAGTACCTCTAATACTGAATTTGAATTTCTATTTGTTTTTTATCTTCATCCTTGCGTGAGGAAAATAATAGTCTTTCCTCTCCCAAAAACCCAAAAAAAAGCACGTTTAAAGTATGACCGATTTCTCGCGAGAAATTTTTAACTCAATTTTCACCAGTATTTGCATGAGCATTATTTTTAGCGAGTCAAGAACATTATTGTTTGAAGGTTTTCAACAAAAGAAATTATGACAAATTTATACAATTTAATAAGGAGAAGAAAAATCAAAATTCAACTAAAAATACTTTCACCATATTTTTTAATGTGCATTAATTTTAGTGTCCCCTTAAAAATTTTAAACATCAATTTTTACGAAAAAAGAACATTTCTTCTCGCAAAATAAGTACATTTGTATACAAATCCCTACAAGTTTCTGAAAAATAGAAAAGCGAGCGAAGCGAGCGTATTAAAAGGAGTAAGAAGTCGTCTCGGACGACGCCGGGACGGCTAGTATTTAATAATATTTAATACGCAGGGAAAGAGGTTGGAATAAGGCAGGAAAAGACCAAAGCAAAAAGAGCATTTCCTTTAAGTTTCTGTGACAATCTTTTGTGTATGTTTTGTGCTCTCCGAAATATCACTTTAAAACCCAAGCTTTATTCACAAGAGTTTCTTGTTCAAAGTAACTAAAAANCATCGACCTCTAACGGATGGACGGATAACTCATTGTTTCAAAAACAAAGCGCGGCTTTATCCTTTGTGCAGGGAGCGCGTTGCCACCAAAAGTTTGAATTTTGGAGATTTTCAACATGGCGACGAAAAAAAAATTTCCGACATCTCCTGCATAACAACCACTGCAGCTGGAATATCTTTCTTTGTGCTTATGCTATCACTATGGAGTTTTTTTCAGAGGATTCAAAGATTGTTGTTGTACCAATATCCAGAAGGAATAATTCTCAAACTTTTTATTCATCGAGACAAACAAACCGACACTTGCACCTTTGAAAACCCGACAGGCTCTCATTTTGAAATTGTGGATGTCAGAGATGGAGCAATATCTTGGTTTTCCCTGAATGAATAGGATTGCTGCTTCGAATGGTGATAGATGAAGAGTTGCTCGAAAGAATTGAATTGGATCCACACCTATTCATGGTCGAGGGGCTCTATTCATTTTATTTGAAAATCATGCTGAGACAGACCGAAATGACGTCGTTACTAGGCTGATTTGCCTCTATCATCTCCTGCAGAAACTATGAAAGTTGGAACTTGAATTTTGTGTATCCATTCTCCTATCTAAAGCTAGAGATTGTATTCAATGAACAAATAAACTCAAAGGACATCTGGAAATGGAACATGATGCTTTGCAAAACATATATCTTATACATTTGCTGTGTAAGAACTGCTGCCAAAACACGTCAAATCACTCTGACTCAGGAATCAACTCACAGCACACAACCGTGCGTTGAGCTAAAGAAAAGTTAATAAATCCATTGCAGTTGCATACTTCAGATAGCAGAGGGGTGAGTTTGTGTTTATTTCTACCCTATATTGTACTATGTTACATTCTTTGGTCATGTTTTAGCTGTGATCAGTGGTCCTCTGTACTCGGCGGTAGTGCTTTATTACTGCTTTTAGCACCTGTATATCATATTAATTTTTTAATGAAATTTAAAGTATTTTCCAACTCTATAAAGTACCACAATAACACTAAAAATAGTGGAAGAGGGAGGCAGATTTCAGGTTGTCAATGGAGGAATTTTAAGCTACTCAAAGTGAACCTGCCTCTGAAAATCACTATAATCTTTTAGTCATCTTATCATTTTATACACACATATCCTTATAAATTTTTGTTTCTTTTTACCTACAGACTGACAGAAAGACTGGAGTTACGAACTAGAATCATTGGATCCTTGTATGACGCAATAAGAATCTTAAGCCAACAAGGCCACAAATGCTGGATATCAATTATTATGATTTCATGATTTTTGTGTGAACAATTGGTGTGTATGATACAAGCTTCTGAAACTGAATAAAACTAGATCAAATTTTTATCAGAAATCTTTCAACCCAAGTCAGTAATATTGCTAGGACAGTTAGGAACATTTGGCGAGTTCCTGTACGCGGCCGCAATCAAAAAAAATCATAACGTCACTCAATAAAAAATGGCGTTCGTGTCTTTTCGCACTTTTTTTAGCCTAGACGGTGTAGCAAACATAGTAAGTATAAGCACACTGTGCTTTTAATTGGCTGACAATTTCTTTTGCGTCGGAAAAACTGTTTCAAACTTTCAGCGATGATTGATCAAACTGTTACAATGAAAATTATCCAGCGCATTTTTTATCTTCTTACCTTCTTCATCTTTAATGAAGCACTTGAAGTTTACTGAAAGTAAGCACATAAGATATTCTTATAATTAATGATATTCATTTAAACACACTTCGTTATGCGCTGCGGTGGAGTGCATGACGTAAATCGCGCGGCAACTAACTCGCCTTCTGTTGGAAGATCATATTGGGCGTTTTGGCGTTACCACCCTCGATGCAGCGAGCGCCTTTGTCTTTCCGCAACTCTTTCCACCATTTTAGATGGCCTTAACAATAGATCCAAAAGGGCGCCATAATCTTGGAAGATAATTTGTTTTGGTCTCCGGCTTTGGGAAGTAGCAATGTTTTTGGTTGTTTTCGATGGAAAATGGTAAGAAACTTAAGTTTACAAGTGTCATTTAGTTTTTGCTGGCTTATAGAATGGCAGGATCATGGATGGTTTCCCTAACTGTAGGAAACTATGGCAGTACAACACTAACAGATTGAGATGAATTAAAAAATAATATGCTAACTTTAAAGATCCATTTATGGACAATGAATACATATGTGAAATGACAAGAATATGATATTGCATTATCGCCCTGCCCTTTGGTTAGACAATCGGGGTCGAATTGCACTACAGTGAAATGATTTTTCTCATTCTTTGTGAGACTACTTGATATTTTTCTATTTTTTATATATACAATATATATTGAGATTTATAAATTGTAACGTAGAATTTTATTGAAAGGTCCTTCCTTGAATTTCTTGAGCAGATTTGTAACTCTCTAGTTAATTAAACGTACCCGGAGTACTAGGTTTGTGAGGTGACCGGTAAGTCATCTTTTCTCAAAATTGTTGATTTTCGTGATTTTTGGACCCTTACAGAGACGCAATTTTCTTTTTAAAGGTTTTTTACCCCTTTGAGAGACTTTCGAGGGTGTGAAAAAGGGCCCCTTATGGCTCGCACAAACTCGGCACCCATTTTGCCTAAGTAGCCCCCCCCTCGGATTAAAGACAGTTGGCCTCTCCAGTTTTCAAAATCTGTCAGCTATTCAAATTGTCTGCTAACATACTTTGGGATGATCTCAATTGAAATTTAAAAAATGTTCTCTTAGTTGACAAAA
>NW_027104546.1:0-1462 GCF_902728285.1 Clytia hemisphaerica
ATGACAAGTAACTGCAATTTTTTCCTCTTTTCAAGCAGTTTTAACTGACTTAGGGATGGATTTTCTAAAATCGACAGTCAAATATTGTCCAAATTTTACCAATTTCAAATGCTCTTTATTTTGATATTGTCGATTTAAAGTAGTCTGAAAAATTAAGAACGCATTTAAGAACATTTTAGGCTTAAAACTGCTAAAAAAATAATAAGCACATTCAGACTCAGCCAAATTTTAGGTGTTTTAATAAAAAACAAGAAGCCTGTTGGCTTGAAGGCCCAGTGAAAAGTAACGTGTTGAAACGAGCGTGCAAAACAGCAAATGTATGACCCTGTTGACATGGATCAAAGTGAAGACAGGGAAAATTTTTCCAAAATCACCGCTGTACTTCTCATTGGTTAGACGCTTGAAATTTTATTGAATGGTCTCCTACCAACCGGGTCTACCGGCACAGGTTCACCTGGTTGAATACTCTCAGGTATCGTGAGATTGGGTAACTTGCATCAGTGGAGGCTAACATAACATGCATAGTCCTCAAATGAAACCTGGCTGGTCATTAAAATACAACTACGCAGCTCCGCTCGCAGCTCCGCTCGCAGCTCTACTCTACCATTTTTGTTTTGATTTAATTTTGTATTTTAATGACCAGCCAGGTCTTTCATTTAAGGGCTATGCAAGTTATCCAATCTCACGGTACCTAATAGCTGGGGGGTTTGGAATAAGCGGGGGGGGGGGGGATTGGAAAAAATATCAAAACTTACTAAGCAGGGGGGGGGGATTTGGAATAAAAATGTCCTAAGTGGAAAATTTACATAAATTATGCGCGCCCATAGAAAAATATTTTTAAAAACCCGCGAATATATAGTGAGTGGGCGCTCTTTAACCAATTAGGTGCACTCACATATTCAGGGAGAAATATCCCTGCAGGCATGTTAGTTGGACCAGACCGTAAACCAGAAAAATAATCTTTAAAAAACTAGACGATAGATAAAATAGTTTACGATCTGCATCAAGGCTGATAAAATTCATGTGATTTAATGTGAGTTAACAGTTAATGTGACAGATCCAGAAATGACCATTTTCACTGCTTAATTCAAATTTACCCATGAGCTGCATTTTAGTGTCCATTAACAGATTCCAGAATCAGCTTATGCTTTAAATAATTATGTGAGTCGAGTTTGAAAAATCAAGCCACCGATCGTTTAATGCGACAGATCCAGAAATGACCATTTTATTTAATATACGTGTAGAATCATGAAAAAAGTCCCAATCTTCTTCAAATTTACACGAGAGCTGCATTTCAGTCTCCATTAACATGATTCCATAATCAACTTATTTGAAATAATTATGTGTCGAGTTTGACAAACGACAAATCAAGCCACCAATCGTCAAACGAGACAGATCCAGAAATAACCATTTTCACGCGTAGCATCGTGGAAAAAGTTCCAATCTTGTTCCAATTTACACA
>NW_027104546.1:2743-7351 GCF_902728285.1 Clytia hemisphaerica
AAAATCGTAAATAAGGCTAAAAGAAAATCATCAAATCGAGGATTCATAGTAAAATTACATTGAAACTGCTGTTTTAGTTAAGTTATATGGATTTGGAGAGACAAATTGGACAAATTTGGCCAGTACACAGGGTTCCAGAGGAACTAATTATTAAGACACTTAAAAATTGACGATCAAACAAAGTTTTACCAGTTATTTGACTTTTGAATATAACCTCATTCGAAAGTCAATGTAAAAATTGGTCTCCAAAACCATCCCCAACGGATTTAGCTGAGAATAATAGAATTTCTATCCCTGTCGGGCTTTCGGTAGAGAACTATTTATTCCCCCTTTTTGAAAATGTTCCACCGGGACTGTTAGACAGGGTTGTTAAACTCCCACAATACACCTTTTATATCTTAATGTAACTAGAAGAACTTGTTGTGAATATCACGGTGTATGAATTTTACATCGCCATTAGATCGCCTTAAGATCTACGCTGTAGTTTGTCGGGATCAACCCAGCGTTTGTCTGAAATCCACGCGGGTCACGCAGGTCACGCACTTTAATTTTGAAATTTGTGGCTTTATTTTCCAACCTAAGAGATTTCTTACTCGCCATTCGGGCCTCGAATTGAAGTAAATTAAAGTAATCTTAATTTAGAGCACTTATTAACGAAAGACGTTGGTACAATCGTGAGCGCTATTGGAATCACAAAAAGGCGAGCTAAGGGAATGGCTTCGAGTCTGATATTTCATTTTTCGAAGTCTAATTTTTAGCACATCATAATAAATTGTTTCATTGTACGATTAGATTTACAGATAGACGCTTTTTTTTTTTATAAGAATACACTTTATAAGAATGTCCATGATGAAAATGGCCAAAAAATTAAGAATATGGTAAGAATATCACCATCATGGAATTTAGCAACTGAACCTAAGAATGCCATTTTTAATGCATTTTAACCTGTAGATTGCCAATTTCGATCTTAACTTGAGAATACTGTAAGTATATTTTTGGATGATTTTCGCCAAAAAGTGAAGAATATCTATGATGAAATGAAAAAACACCATTCTTATAAAAAAAAAAGCGTGTAACTTAATGATAAGAAGCTCTCACGATCATAGGTCTTAACCCGTGAAATTCTGAAACTTTAATTGATGATCTGTTCCGTAAAGTATCCCTATCTAACGATGCAAACAATCTGTTATTTATTATTTTAAAGATTTCAGGAGAATGGAAAAGATAAAATAAGTAAAAGTAAGAAAAACTTAAAAGAAGTCCCCATTTTGGCTATTGATGATGTCATTACAACACAATGACGTCATTAAATAATGACATAAATTTCCCACAAAGTGTAATTGGATGTTGTGGAAACACTTGAGAATGAAAAAGTGGTATCTGTTATGAAAAAATGAGTAAAAAGTAAGATGATTTTAAAATGACTCCCCTTTTGGCCATTTTGAGCAACTGATGAGCAGCTAATGACGTCATTACGACACAATAACGTCATCAAAAATGACATAAATTTTCCCCAAAGTGTAATTGGATGTTATGGACACACTGGAGAATGAAAAGGGTAGCATCTGATATATAGAAAAATTGAATTAAATGAGTAAAAAGTAAGAAAAACTTAAAATTTTGGCCATTTTGAGCAACTGATGACGACATTACGACACAATGGCGTCATCAAATAATGACATGAATTTCCCACAAAGTTTAATTGAATGTTAAGGACACACTTGAAAACGAAAAAGTGGTATCTGTTATGAAAAAATGAGTAAAAAGTAAGGTGAACTTAAAATGACTCCCCTTTTGGCCATTTTGAGCAACTGATGAGCAGCCGATGATGACATTACGACACAATGACGTCATCGAAAATGACATTAATTATCCCCAAAGTGTAATTGGATGTTATGGACACACTTGAGAATGAAAAGGGAGCATCAGATATATAAAAAAATTGAATTAAAATGAGTAAAAAGTAAAAAAAAATTAAAATTTTGGCCATTTTGAGTAACTGATGACGCCATTATGACACAATGACGTCATCAAATAATGACATAAATTTCCCACAAAGTGTAATTGGATGCTATGGACACACTGTCCAAATTTCATCGCTAAATATTGAGTAGATCAAACGCTATAGAAAGTTTCGTCTAAGAGGGGGTCATTTTCGACCCCCCGAAAATTCTCAAATTTATCAACTTCAGGGGCATCTGACCAGGTCAAGGAACCGGATTTTTTGGTTAGATTTTCGATTTTCATTGTCCCTAGCGGTTGTACTTATCACGTGTAAAATTTCAGCCATGAGGCTCATTACCTAAATTTAAGCCATTTTTTGACCTCTTTTTTGGGCATCTGACCAGGTCAAGAAACCGGATTTTTTGGTTAGATTTTCGATTTTCATTGTCCTGAAGGGTTGTACTAATCACCTGTAAAATTTCAGCCATGAGGCTCATTACCTAAATTTAAGCCCTTTTTTGACCTCTTTTTTGGGCTCGTGGAGATCAAAGAGACCGCTAGTGTTCGATCTGACAAAACTTTTTTGACAGTTTTCGATACGGCGAACACGTTGAGGATGGTTAAAATTCTGAGGCTTATGACCTAATAAAAAGGCCGACAGCTCTCGAAATATGACTCTATTTTTGACTTTTTGACTTTTTCTTTGACTTTTTGACTTTTTTTTTACTTTTTATAGAGGTGTACGATAATTTTTCGAGTGATTTACCCCTCGTGGACACCCACTCGGGTAAGTTATGGCATGTCTTAAAATTACCATAATTTTTAGATCGCATTAGCCGACAGAAATCGACCAAACAAATGACTGAACAGGAAGGGTACTATGATGTAGTTTCTAACCTGATGTGTAACCTAATTGTTTCTAATTTTCGCGAAAAACCGCAAAAACTGATAATTACGTCATAATCGATGACGTTATCAAAACTAAAAATTGAATTTCTCAAGGATTGTTTATCCAATTGTCTTCAAACTTTCATCAAAGATGTATCCTACTAAAGTCGATCATTTTCAATAACAAATTTTTCGAAATTCTGATTACGTCAGCAAAAAATAGGATTTTATGTTTTTTACTGATTTCTGCTGACGTCATCAAAATTTCAATGAAATCTTTTTTTTAATGATCGACTTTAGTGAGATGCATCTTTGGTGAAAGTTTGAAGACAATTGGATAAACCATTATTGAGAAATTCACTTTTTAGTTTTTATGACGTCATCGATTTTGACGTAATAATCAGTTTTTGCGGTTTTTCGCGAAAATTAGCGAAAAAACAATTAGGTTACACATCAAGTTAGAAACTTCATTGTAGTACCCTTCATGTTCAGTCATTTGTTTGGTCATTTTCTGTCGACTAATGCGATCTAAAAATTATGGTAATTTTCAGTTTTTGAGACATGCCATAACTTACCCGAGACCTTAAGGGAAAACACGAAAGTTACTTTTTATCAGCTACAATCAACTTTGTGAGACATTTTACTTCGTCATGCTTGGCGAAACGAATTTTTTGAGCCTCCAATATGCTTATGCATGCTATACCTAATGATGCAACTCACACATTATACAATTTATTATGCAGTTATTACGCAGTATTATTTACAGAGATTAAATACTTTGAAATTTTGTAAACTGAGGAGGCTCAGCATAATGCTTAGGCGATGCTCAAGTTTTTCCAGATTTGAGCCTTGGTATGCTGATAAACGTTACGATCATAAAAAAAGACTTGTAGCAACCTGAAGAAAAAAAATGAGCAGATCACCCGAGTGAGAAAAGAGCATTTCACATCTTGGAGCGTTTCCCTTGATGGAAAAATTCATGTTCCCACTGTGAAATGTACTTTTCCCACCCGGGTGATTTTTTCTGCGAGCTAAGGTAGAGAAATCAATTTCTTTTTTGAATAATTCACAGAATGCTGATTTCCTTATTTTCTTCATTCTAGCATACCTAGCATACCACCTAGCGTAGCGTCAGAAGCATGTGAAAAAGTCAAAACCAGATATTTCCAAATCGACGAAGACAATCAACAACTTTCCTGGGAAGACGCTCAAGCGGCTTGCATGGAAAAAAACGCAGATTTGATCACTGTGAAATCACACAAAGAAAACCTGTGTGCATTTGTGAAATATCAAACATCTTTCAGATCGTTAGAGTAAGTTTCGAATAGTTTCGTCGGTGAAAGAAATTCGTTGTTACCTACAGTATCTAATCATCCTGTCTCACAGTCCTGTTGGAGCCTTTTTCCTGAGTGAGGATGAAACCTTCTATCTAAATCTCAATGGAGATTCTATTGCTTCTAGCTCATAGATTTCAGCGAGGATGGTTTTGGGGTGCAATTTTTTTCCATTGAATTTCAAGTGGGGATGAAATCAAACTGTGGTGTATTTTTTCCACCGGGAGGAAATTTTGGTCCAATTTTCCAGCGGGATGGGGGTCCCAGCGGGTCTGTGACACAGTGGTGTATGTAATCAAATCAACATGGAGTAAAATATTGAATAATGCTATCTAATTAAAAAATCTGTTAATTAGCAGGACATTATGCAGTGCCGTAGGAAGCATTTTCATATTGGGGGGGGGGACTGAAGTTTAGTGAACACGAGGGCCAACCATGGTTT